>NW_012292481.1:0-1269 GCF_000151885.1 Dipodomys ordii | reverse complement strand
GAAAGTGAAGCAGGAGAAGGACAAGAAGCAGAAGCAGGAGAAGCCGAAAGAGAAGAAGCAGAAGAAGCAGAAACATTAGCAGAACGAGAAGCAGAAGCAGAAGGAGAAGCAGCAGAAGAAGTAGAACCAGAAATTCAGGCAGGAGAAACAGAAGAAGCAGAAGCAGAAGCAGAAGGAGAAGCAAAAAGAGAAGCACAAGGAGTAGTAAAAGAAGCAGCAGAAGGAGAAGCAGCAGAAGAAGCAGAAAAACAAGCAGGAGAAGCAGAAGCAGAAAGAGAAGTAGAAGCAGAAGAAGCAGAACCAGAAGAAGAAGCAGTAGAAGCATAAGAAACAGAAGCAGGAGAAGCAGAAGCAGAAGAAAAAGAAGAAGCATAAGAAGCAGAAATAGAAGCAGAGGGAGAAAGAGAAGAAGGAGAAGGAGCAGCAGAAGGTGAAGCAGAAGGAGATGCAGAAGCAGAAAGAGAAGCAAAAACAGAAGGAGAAGTTGGAGAATCAGAAGAAGCAGAAGCAGAAAGAGAAGCAGAAGAGGGAGAAGGTGAAGCAGAAGCAGAAGGACAATCAGGAGAAGCAGAAGAAGCAGAAGCGGGAGAAGCAGAAGAAGAAGAAGAAGAAGAAGAAGAAGAAGAAGAAGAAGAAGAAGAAACAGAAGAAGGAGAAGGAGCAGAAGGAGAAGCAGAAGCAGAAGTAGAAGCAGAAATAGAAACAGAAGCAGAAGAAGCAGTTGCAGGAGAAGCAGAAGCAGAAGAAACAGAAGAAGCCCAAGAAGCAGAAGGAGAACCTGAAGCAGAAGGAGAAGCAGAAGCATCAGAAGCTGGAAAAGCAGAAGCAGAAGAAAGAGAAGAAGAAGAAGACGAAGAAGAAGAAGAAGAAGCAGCAGCATAAGGAGAAGCATAAGGAGAAGCATAAGGAGAAGTATAAGGAGAAGCAGTAGAAGCAGAAGAAGCAGAAGCAGGAGAAGCTGAAGCAGAAGAAAAAGAATAAGCAAAAGAAGCAGAAGCAGAAGCAGTGAGAGAAGCAGAAGAAGGAGAAGGAGAAGGAGCAGCAGAAGGAGAAGCAGAAGCAGAAAGAGAAGCAGAAACAGAAGGGGAACAAGAAGGAGAAGCAGGAGAATCAGAAGAAGCAGAAAGAGAAGGAGAAGAAGGAGAAGCAGAAGTAGAATCCGAAGAAACAGAAGAAGAAGAAGCAGATGAAACAGAAGCAAAAGAAACAGAGAAGGAGAAGAGCAGAAGCAGAAGCAGAAGGAGAAGCAGAAGGAGAAGCAGAAAGAGA
>NW_012292480.1:0-6386 GCF_000151885.1 Dipodomys ordii | reverse complement strand
AGAGAAGCAGGAGAAGCAGAAGAAGCAGGAGAAGCAGAAACAAAAGAAAAGGAGAAGCCGAAGAAGCAGAAACAGAATCTGAAGCAGAAGGAGAAACAGAAGAAGCACAATCTAAAGCAGAAGCAGAAGAAACAGAAATAGTAGAATAAGCAGAAGCAGAAGCACCAGGAGAAGCAGAAGAACAAGAAGGAGAAGGCGAAAGAGAAGGATTAGGAGTAGGAGAAACAAAAGGATAAGCAGAAGCACAAAGAGACGCAGAAGGAGAAGCAGCACGAGAAGTAGGAGAAGCAGGAGAAGCAGAAGGAAGAGAAGCAGAAGAAACAGAAGACGCAGAAGCAGAATGAGAAGAAGAAGGAGAAATTGAAGCAGAAGGAGAAGGAGAAGCAAAAGGAGAATCAGAAGGAGAAGCAGAAACAGAAGGAGAAGCAGAAAGAGAAGCAGAAAGAGAAGCACAACGAGAAGCACAACGAGAAGCAGGAGAAGCAGAAGCAGGAGAAGCAGAAGCAGAAGAAGCCGAAGAAGCAGAATCAGAACCTGAAGCATAAGGAGATACAGGAGAAGCAGAAGAAGCAGAATCTGGAGAAGCAGAAGGAGAAACAGAAGCAGAAAGAGAAGCAAAAGCAGAAGGAGAAGCAGAAGGAGAAGCAGAAGAAACAGAAGAAGCAGAGGCAGTAGCAGAAGAAGCAGAAGATGCAGAAGCAGAAGGAGAAGCAGAAGCAGTAGTAGAAGCAGAAGAAGGAGAAGCAGAAGGAGAAGCATAAAGAGAAACAGAAGGAGAAGCAGGAGAAGCAGAAGCAGGAGAAGCAGAATCAGAAGAAATAGAAGAAGGAGAAGAAGCAGAAGCAGAAAGAGAAGCAGAAACAGAAGGAGAAGCAGAAAAAGAAGCAGAAGAAGCCGAAGAAGCAAAAGCAGAACCTAAAGCAGAAGGAGAAGCAGAAGAAGCAGAATCTGGAGAAGAAGAAGGAGAACCAGAAGGAGAAGCAGAAGCAGAAAGAGCAGCAAAAGCAGAAGGAGAAGCAGAAGAAACAGAAGAAGCAGAATCAGTAGCAGAAGCTGAAGATGCAGAAGCAGAAAGAGAAGCAGGAGGAATAGCAGAAGAACGAGAAGGAGAAATAGAAGGAGAAGCAGAAGGAGAAGCAGGAAAAGCAGAAGAAACAGAAGCAGACGGAGAAGCAGAAAAAGGAGAAGGAGAAGCCGGAGCAGAAGAAGAACAGAAGGAAAACACAAGCAGAAAGAGATGCAGAAGGAGAAGCAGGAAATGCAGAAGACGCAGAAGCAGAAGGAGAAGAATCAGAATCAGAAGAAGCAGAAGCAGAAATAGAAAGAGAAGCCGACGAAGAGAAGCTGAACGAGAAGCAGGAGAAGCAGAAGAAGCACAAGCGGGAGAAGCAGTAGAAGAAGAAACAGAAGAAGGAGAAGGAGCAGAAGAAGAAGGAGAAGCAGAAAGAGAAGCAGGAAAATCAGAAGAAGCAGAAGCAGGAGAAGTAGAAGGAGAAGAAACAGGAGAAGGACAAGAAGCAGAAAGAGAAGCAGTAGAAGCAGAAGAGGCAGGAAAAGAAGAAGCAGAAGAAAGAGAAGAGGAAGAAGAAGAAGAAGAAGAAGAAGAAGAAGAAGAAGAAGAAGAAGAAGAAGAAGAAGAAGAAGAAGAAGAAGAAGAAGAAGAAGAAGAAGCATACGGAGAAGCATAAGGAGAAGCATAAGGAGAAGTATAAGAGAAGCAGTAGAAGGAGAAGAAGCAGAAGCAGGAGAAGCTGAAGCAGAAGAAAAAGAATAAGCAAAAGAAGCAGAAGCAGAAGCAGTGAGAGAAGCAGAAGAAGGAGAAGGAGAAGGAGCAGCAGAAGGAGAAGAAGAAGCAGAAAGAGAAGCAGAAACAGAAGGAGATCAAGAAGGAGAACCAGGAGAATCAGAAGAAGCAGAAAGAGAAGGAGAAGAAGGAGAAGCAGAAGTAGAATCAGAAGAAACAGAAGAAGAAGCAGAAGAAACAGAAGCAAAAGACACAGAAGAAGGAGAAGAGCAGAAGCAGAAGCAGAAGCAGAAGCAGAAGGAGAAGCAGAAAGAGAAGCAGGAGAACCAGAAGAAGCAGGAGAAGCAGAAGCAGAAGAAACAGGAGAAGCCGAAGAAGCAGAATCAGAATCTGAAGCAGAAGGAGAAACAGAAGAAGCACAATCTGAAGAAGAAGCAGAAGAAACAGAAATAGTAGAATAAGCAGAAGCAGAAGCACCAGGACAAGCAGAGGAACAAGAAGGAGAAGGCGAAAGAGAAGGATTAGGAGTAGGAGAAGCAAAAGGATAAGCAGAAGCAGAAAGAGACGCAGAAGGAGAAGCAGCACGAGAAGTAGGAGAAGCAGGAGAAGCAGAAGCAAGAGAAGCAGAAGAAACAGAAGACGCAGAAGCAGAATGAGAAGCAGAAGGAGAAATTGAAGCAGAAGGAGAAGCAGAAGCAGAAGGAGAAGCAGAAGAAGGAGAAGGAGAAGGAGAAGCAGAAAGAGAAGCAGAAAGAGAAGCACAACGAGAAGCAGGAGAAGCAGAAGCAGGAGAAGCAGAAGCAGAAGAAACATAAGAAGGAGAAGAAGCAGAAGGAGAAGCAGAAACAGAAGGAAAAGCAGAAGTAGAAGCAGGAGCAGCAGAAGAAGCAGCAGCAGGACAAGCAGAAGCAGAAGAAGCCGAAGAAGCAGAAGCAGAACCTGAAGCATAAGGAGATACAGGAGAAGCAGAAGAAGAAGTATCTGGAGAAGCAGAAGGACAAGCAGAAGCAGAAAGAGAAGCAAAAGCAGAAGGAGAAGCAGAAGGAGAAGCAGAAGAAACAGAAGAAGCAGAGGCAGTAGCAGAAGAAGCAGAAGATGCAGAAGCAGAAGGAGAAGCAGAAGCAGTAGTAGAAGCAGAAGAAGGAGAAGCAGAAGGAGAAGCATAAAGAGAAACAGAAGGAGAAGCAGGAGAAGCAGAAGCAGGAAAAGCAGAATCAAAAGAAATAGAAGAAGGAGAAGATGCAGAAGCAGAAAGAGAAGCAGAAACAGAAGGAGAAGCAGAAATAGAAGCAGAAGAAGCCGAAGAAGCAAAAGCAGAACCTAAAGCAGAAGGAGAAGCAGAAGAAGCAGAATCTGGAGAAGAAGGAGAACCAGAAGGAGAAGCAGAAGCATAAAGAGAAGCAAAAGCAGAAGGAGACGCAGAAGAAACAGAAGAAGCAGAATCAGTAGCAGAAGAAGCTGAAGATGCAGAAGCAGAAAGAGAAGCATAAGGAATAGCAGAAGAACGAGAAGGAGAAATAGAAGGAGAAGCAGAAGGAGAAGCAGGAAAAGCAGAAGAAACAGAAGCTGACGGAGAAGCAGAAGAAGGAGAAGGAGAAGCAAGAGCAGAAGAAGCAGAAGGAAAAGCACAAGCAGAAGGAGATGCAGAAGGAGAAGCAGGAAATGCAGAAGACACAGAAACAGAAGGAGAAGAAGAAGTGAAGAATCAGAATCAGAAGAAGCAGAAGCAGAAATAGAAAGAGAAGCCGACGAAGAGAAGCAGAACGAGAAGCAGGAGAAGCAGAAGAAGCACAAGCGGGAGAAGCAGAAGAAGAAGAAACAGAAGAAGGAGAAGGAGTAGAAGCAGAAGGAGAAGCAGAAAGAGAAGCAGAAAGAGAAGCAGGAAAAGCAGAAGAAGCAGAAGCAGGAGAAGCAGAAGGAGAAGAAACAGGAGAAGGACAAGATGCAGAAAGAGAAGCAGTAGAAGCAGAAGAGGCAGGAAATGCAGAAGCAGAAGAAAGAGAAGAAGAAGAAGACGAAGAAGAAGAAGAAGAAGAAGCAGCATTAGGAGAAGCATAAGGAGAAGCATAAGGAGAAGTATAAGGAGAAGCAGTAGAAGCAGAAGAAGCAGAAGCAGGAGAAGCTGAAGCAGAAGAAAAAGAATAAGCAAAAGAAGCAGAAGCAGAAGCAGTGAGAGAAGCAGAAGAAGGAGAAGGAGAAGGAGCAGCAGAAGGAGAAGCAGAAGCAGAAAGAGAAGCAGAAACAGAAGGAGAACAAGAAGGAGTAGCAGGAGAATCAGAAGAAGCAGAAAGAGAAGGAGAAGAAGTAGAAGCAGAAGCAGAATCAGAAGAAACAGAAGAAGAGGAAGCAGAAGAAACAGAAGCAAAAGAAACAGAAGAAGGAGAAGAGCAGAAGCAGAAGCAGAAGGAGAAGCAGAAGCAGAAGGAGAAGCAGAAAGAGAAGCAGGAGAACCAGAAGAAGCAGGAGAAGCAGAAGCAGAAGAAACAGGAGAAGCCGAAGAAGCAGAATCAGAATCTGAAGCAGAAGGAGAAAGAGAAGAAGCACAATCTGAAGCAGAAGCAGAAGAAACAGAAATAGTAGAATAAGCAGTAGCAGAAGCACCAGGACAAGCAGAAGAACAAGAAGGAGAAGGCGAAAAAGAAGGATTAGGAGTAGGAGAAGCAAAAGGATAAGCAGAAGCAGAAAGAGACGCAGAAGGAGAAGCAGCACGAGAAGTAGGAGAAGCAGGAGAAGCAGAAGCAAGAGAAGCAGAAGAGACAGAAGACGCAGAAGCAGAATGAGAAGCAGAAGGAGAAATTGAAGCAGAAGGAGAAGGAGAAGCAGAAGGAGAAGCAGAAGAAGGAGAAGGAGAAGCAGAAAGAGAAGCAGAAAGAGAAGCAGAAAGAGAAGCAGAACGAGAAGCAGGAGAAGCAGAAGCAGGAGAAGCAGAAGCAGAAGAAACATAAGAAGGAGAAGAAGCAGAAGCAGAAGGGGAAGCAGAAACAGAAGGAAAAGCAGAAATAGAAGCAGGAGCAGCAGAAGCAGCAGCAGCAGGAGAAGCAGAAGCAGAAGAAGCCGAAGAAGCAGAAGCAGAACTTGAAGCAGAAGGAGAAGCAGGAGAAGCAGAAGAAGCAGAATCTGGAGAAGCAGAAGTCGAAGCAGAAGCAGAAAGAGAAGCAAAAGCAGAAGGAGAAGCATAAGGAGAAGCAGAAGAAACAGAAGAAGCAGAGGCACTGGCAGAAGATGTAGAAGCAGAAGGAGAAGCAGAAGGAAAAGGAGAAGAACGAGGAGAAGGAGAAGGAGAAGCAGAAGTAGAAGCAGAGAGAGAAGCAGAAGAAGGAGCAGTAGAAGGAAAAGCAACAGGAGAAAAAGAAAGAGCAGCAGAAGGAGAAGCAGGAAATGCAGAAACAGGAGAAGAACAAGCAGAAGAAACAGGAAAAGGACAAGAAGCAGAAGCAGAAGGAGAAGCAGAAAGAGAAGGAGGGGAAGCAGAAGAAGCAGAAGCAGGAGAAGCAGAAGCATAAGAATCCGAAGAAGCAGAAGCAGAACCTGAAGCAGAAGGAGAAGCAGGAGAAGCAGAAGAATCAGAATCTGGAGAAGCAGAATGAGAAGCAGAAGGAGAAGCAGAAGCAGAAAGAGAATCAAAAGCAGAAGGAGAAGCAGAAGAAACAGAAGAATTAAAAGCAGTAGCAGTTGTAGCAGAAGCAGTAGGAAAAGCAGAAGGAAAAGCAGTAGAACAAGAAGGAGAAGGATAAACAGAAGGAGAAGCAGAAGGAGAAGCAGAAAGAGAAGCAGGTAAAGCAGAAGAAGAAGAAGCAGAAGGAGAATCAGAAGGAGAAGCAGAAGAAGGAGAAGGAGAAGCAGAAGCAGAAGGAGAAGCAGAAAAAGCAGAAGAAGCAGAAGCAAAAGCAGAAGATGCAGAAGGAGAAGCAGAAGAAGCAGAAGCAGAAGGAGAAGCAGGAAAAGCAGAAGAAGCAGAAGCAAAAGGAGAAGCAAAAGAAGGAGAAGGAGAAGCAGAGGCAGAAGAAGAAGCATAAGGACAAGCACAAGCAGAAGGAGATGCAGAAGGAGAAGCAGGAGAAGCAGAAGAAGCAGAAGCTGAAGGAGAAGCAGAAGTAGGAGAAGGAGAAGGAGAAGAAGCAGAAGCAGAAGGAGAAGCAGAAGCAGAATGAGAAGCAGAAAGAGAAGCAGGAGGAGGACAAGAAGCAGAAGCAGGAGAAGCCGAAAGAGAAGAAGCAGAAACAAAAGCAGAAGGAGAAGCAGAAGCAGAAGGAGAAGCAGCAGAAGAAGTAGAACCAGAAATTCAGGCAGCAGAAACAGAAGAAGCAGAAGCAGAAGGAGAAGCAAAAAGAGCAGCAGAAGGAGAAGCAGGAAATGCAGAAACAGGAGAAGAACAAGCAGAAGAAACAGGAGAAGGACAAGAAGCAGAAGCAGAAGGAGAAGCAGAAACAGAAGGAGAAGCAGAAAGAGAAGGAGGGGAAGCAATAGAAGCAGAAGCAGGAGAACCAGAAGCATAAGAATCCGAAGAAGCGGAAGCAGAACCTGAAGCAGAAGGAGAAGCAGGAGAAGCAGAAAAAGCAGAATCGGGAGAAGCAGAATGAGAAGCTGAAGGAGAAGCAGAAGCAGAAAGAGAATCAAAAGGAGAAGTAGAAGCGGAAGGTGA
>NW_012292479.1:0-2441 GCF_000151885.1 Dipodomys ordii | reverse complement strand
CAGCGGGGACAAAGCAGGGGACATAGCGGGGACAGAGCGGGACACATTCTTGGGGCGGGGACACAGCAGGGACACAGCATTGGTCATAGGGGGACACAGCGGGGGACAGAGAGGGACACAGCATTGGTCACAGCGGGACACAGCGGGGGACACAGCGGGACACAGCGGGGGACACAGCTGGACCCAGCAGGGAACACAGCGGGACACAGTGGGTGACACAGAGGGAAACAGAGGGACACAGTGAGGAAAACGAGGGGGACACAGCGGGGACACAGCAGGACACAGCGGGGGACAAAGCGGTAGACAGCGGGGGACACAGCGAGGACACAGCGGGACATAGTGGGTACACAGAGGGGACTCAGCGGGGGACACAGTGGGGGACAAAGTGGGACACAAAGGGACAAAGTGGGACACAGCGGGGACACTGCGGGGACACAGTGGGAGAAAGCGGGGGACACAGCGGGACACAGCGGGGACACAGCGGGGACACAGCTGGACACAGCGGGTCCCAGCGGGGACACAGCGGGACACAGCGGGGCACAGCAGGGACAGAGCGGGACACAGCGGGACACAGCGGGACACAGCGGGGGACACACCGGGACACAACGGGGGACACAGCGGGACACAGCGGGACACAGAGGGGGACAAAGCGGGACACAGCGGGGGACACAAGGGGTACACCCAGGACACAGCGGGGAACACAGCAAGGACACAACGGGACCTGGCGGGACACAGCGTCGATGCAACGGGGACGTAGCGGGACACAGCGGGGTACACAGCTGGGGTCACAACGGGACACAGCGTGGGACACAATGAGGACACAGCGGAACACAGCGTGGGACACAGCGAGGACACAGCGGGACACAGCGGGACACAGTGGGACACAGTGGGGACACAGGGAGGACACAGCGGTACACAGCGGGGGACACAGCGGGACACAGCAGGGGACACAGGGAGGACACAGCGGGGACTCACCGGGGGACACAGCGGGGGACAAAGCGGGACACAGTGTGACACAGCGGGGACAAAGAGGGGGACATAGCAGGGGACAGAGCGGGACACAGCGGGGTCACAACAGGACCCAGGTGGGAAACAGTGGGGACTCAGGGGTGGACACAGAGGGACAAAGGTGGTCACAGCGGGACACAGCGGCAACACAGCAGGGAAACAGCAGCAGACACAGCCGGACACAGTGGGACACAGCGGGGACAAAGCGGGACACAGTGGGGGACACAGCGGGGACACAGCGCGGGACACAGCGGGGGACACAGCAGGGGACACAGCGGGACACAGTGGGGAACACAGCGAGGACCCAGCGGGACACAGAGGGACACAGCGGAGGACAGAGCGGAACACAGCGAGGGACACAGGGAGGACAAAGCAGGACACAGCGGGGACACAGCAGGGACACAATGGGGGACACAGCGGGACACAGCGGGACACAGAGGGGGACAAAGCGGGACACAGCGGGGGACACAAGTGGTACACCCAGGACACAGCGGGGAACACAGCAAGGACACAACGGGACCTAGCGGGACACAGCGTCGATGCAACGGGGACGTAGCGGGACACAGCGGGGTACGCAGCTGGGGTCACAACGGGACACAGCGGGGGACACTATGAGGACACAGCGGGTACACAGCTGGGGTCACAACGGGACACAGCAGGGGACACAACGAAGACATAGCGGAACACAGTGTGGGACACAGCGAGTACACAGCGGGACACAGCAGGACACAGTGGGACACAGCGGGGACACAGGGAGGACACAGCGGGACACAGCGGGGGACACAGCGGGACACAGCGGGGGACACAGAGAGGACACAGCGGGACACAGCAGAGACACAGCGGGGACTCACCGGGGGACACAGCGGGGGACAAAGCGGGACACCAAGGGACACAGTGTGACACAGCAGGTCAAAGCGGGGTACACAGCTGGGGACACAGCGGGACACAGCGGGACACAGCGGGGACAAAGTGTGGGACATAGCGGAGGACAGAGCGGGACACCACGGAACACAGCGGGAAAGAGCGGGGACACAGAAGGACTCAGCGGGCTACACACCTGGGAACACTAAGGGACACACCGGGGGACACAGTGCGACACAGCAGGACACAGCGGGGACACATCGGGACTCAGCGGGGGACCCAGCAGTACACAGCGGGACACAACGGGACACAGCGTGACACTGCGTGGGACACAGTGGGACACAGAGGGGGACACAGAGGGGTACACAGCGAGACACAGCAGGGAACACAGCGAGGACACAGCGGGACCCAGCGGGACCCAGCGTTGATACAGCGGGTACACAGCGGGACACAACAGGGTACACAGCTGGGGACACATAGGGACATATTGGGGGACACACCAAGGACACAGTGGAACACAGCGTGGGACACAGCGGGACACAGTGGGTTACACAGCTGGGGACACAAAGGAA
>NW_012292478.1:0-5216 GCF_000151885.1 Dipodomys ordii | reverse complement strand
TGGGACACAGCGGGACAAAGTTTTTGACACAGCAGGGACACAGCAGGGACACAGCGGGGGACACAGCGGGGTACACAGCGGGACACAATGGGGAACACAGCGAGGACACAGCGGGACCCAGCAGGACACAGCGTCGATACAGCGGAGACGCAGCGGGACACAGCGGGGTACACAGCTGGGGACACAACGGGACACATCAGTGGACACAGCGAGGTCACATCGGGAAACAGCGGGTACACTGCGGGAACATAGGGGGACACAGCGGGGTACAGAGCGGTACACAGCGGGGTCACTGAGTGGTACACAGCGGGACACAGCGGGAAACACAACGAGGTCACAGCGGGGGCAAAGCGGGACAACACGGGACACAGTGTGACACAGCAGGACACAGCGGGACACAGCGGGACACAGCGGGGGACACAGGGGGGACAGCAGAGGACAGAGAGGTGACACAGTGGGACTCAGCGGGGACACCGCTGGACACAGCAGGGTACACAGAGGGACACAGCGGGCACACAGTGGGGACACAGCGGGACACAGCGGTACACAACGGGGACAGAGCAGGACAGAGCCTGACACAGCGAGGGCACATTGTGCCTCAGTGGGACACAGAGGAACTCAGCGGGAGACACAGCAGTACACAGCAGGACACAGTGTGACACAGCGGGGAGACAGCAGGGGGGACTCAGCAGTCACACAGCGGGACAAAGCGGGACACAGCAGGGGACACAGCAGTAGACACAGCAGGACACAGTGGGGGACACAGCGAGGACACAGCGGAACACAGCGTGGGACACAGTGAGGACACAGCGGGACAAAGCAGGACACAGCAGGGACACAACAGTAGACACAGCAGGACACAGTGGGGGACACAGCGGGACACAGCGGGGGACACAGCTGGGGACACAACGGGACACAGCAGGGGACACAGCGAGGACACAGCAGAACACAGCGTGGGAAACAGCGAGGACACAGCGGGACACAGCCGGACACAGCGGGGACACAGCGGGACACAGCGGGGTACACAGCTGGGCACACAAAGGGACACATCGGGGGTCACAGCGAGGACACAGCGGAATACAGCGTGGGACACAGCGAGGACGCAGCGGGACAAAGCGGGACACAGCAGGGACACAGCAGTAGACAAAGCAGGACACAGCGGGGGACACAGCGGGACACAGCGGGGGACACAGCGAGGACTCAGCGGGACCCAGCGGGACACAGCGTCGACACAGCGGGGACACAGCGGGACACAGCAGGGTACACAGCTTTGGACACAACGGGACACAGCAGGGGACACAGCGAGGACACAGCAGAACACAGCGTGGGACACAGCGAGGACACAGCGGGACACAGCCGGACACAGCGGGGACACAGCGGGACACAGCGTGGTACACAGCTGGGCACACAAAGGGACACATCGGGGGACACAGCGAGGACACAGCGGAACACAGCGTGGGAAACAGCGAGGACACAGTGACACAGTGGGACACAGCTGGGAAACAGCAGTAGACACAGCGGGACACAGCGGGGGACACAGCGGGACACAGCGGGGACACAGCGGGGACACAGCGGGACACAGCGGGTCCCAGCAGGGACACAGCGGGACACAGCGGGGCACAGCGTGGAAAGAGCGGGACACAGCGGGACACAGCGGGACACAGAGGGGGACACACAGGGACACATCGGGGGACACAGCGAGGACACAGCGGGACACAGCGGGGGACAGCGGGGGACACAGCGGGACATAGTGGGGGACACAGTGGGACACAGCGAGGACACAGCGGGGACACAGCGGTACACAGCGGGTCCCAGAAGGGACACAACGGGACACAGCGGGGCACAGTGGGGACAGAGCGGGACACAGCGGGACACAGTGGGACACAGCGGGGGACACACCGGGACACAACGAGGGACACAGCGAGGACACAGCGGGACACAGCGGGGGACAGCGGGGTACACAGCGGGATACAGCGGGTACACAGCAGTGGACACAGCGGGACACAGAAGGGGACACAGCGGGACACATCGGGAGACACACCGGGGGACACAGCGAGGACACATTGGGACACGGGGGGGACACAGTGGGACTTTGCGGGGGACACAGCATTACTCAGAGGGACACAGCGGGACACAGCGAGGATACAGCAGGGACACAACGGGGGACACAGCGGGACACAGCGGGACACAGTGGTGGACAAAGCGGAACACAGCGGGGGACACAAGGGGTACACAGCAGGACACAGTGGGGAACACAGCAAGGACAAAACGGCACCTAGCGGGACACAGCGTCAATGCAACGGGGACGTAGCAGGAAACAGCGGGGAACACATCTGAGGTCACAACGGGACACAGCGGGGGACACAATGAGGACACAGCGGAACACAGCGTGGGACACAGCGAGGACACAGCGGGACACAGCGGGACACAGTGGGACACAGCGGGGACACAGGGAGGACACAGCGGGACACAGTGGGGGACACAGCGGGACACAGCGGGGGACACAGGGAGGACACAGCGGGACACAGCGGGGACACATCGGGGACTCACCGGGGGACACAGCGGGGGACAAAGCGGGACACAGTGGGAAACAGCGCGGACAAAGAGGGGGACATACCGGGGGACAGAGGAGGACACAGCGGGGACACAGCTGGACCCAGCGGGGAAACAGTGGGGACTCAGGGGGGGACACAGAGGGACAAAGGTGGTCACAGAGGGACACAGCGGCAACACAGCAGGGACACAGCGGCAGACACAGCCGGACACAGTGGGACAAGCGGGGACAAAGCGGGACACAGCGGGGGACACAGCAGGGACACAGCGCGGAACACAGCGGGGGACACAGTGGGGGACACAGCGGGACACAGCGGGGAACACAGCGAGGACCCAGCGGGACCCAGCAGGACACAGCGTCGATACAGCGGGGGACGCAGCGGGACACAGAGGGACACAGCGGAAGACAGAGTGGAACACAGCGAGGGACACAGGGAGGACACAGAGGGACACAGCGGGGACACAGCGCGACATAGCGGGGGACAGAGCGGGACACAGCGGGGGACAAAGGAAGGACACAGCGGGACACTGCAGGGACACAGCGGGGACTCAGCGGGGGACACAGAAAGGGACAAAGCGGGACACCACGGAACACAGTGGGACACAGCGCCAAACAGCGGTGACCCTTCGGGGACACAGCGGAACACAGTGGTGGACACAGCGGGACACAGCGTGGGACACAGAGAGGACACAGCGGTACACAGCAGGGGACAGAGCGGGACACAGCGGGGGACACAGAGGGGGACACAGCGGGACACAGCGGGACACAGCAGGGGACACAGGGGGGACACAGCGGCACACAGAGGGGACACAGCGTGGACACAGCGGGTCACAGCAGGGACATAGCGAGACTCAGCGGGGGACAGAGCGGGACACAGAGGGGGACAGAGCCGGTGACACAGCGGGACACAGCGGGGGACATAGCGGGACACAGCAGTGGACACAATGGGACACAGTTGGGGACACAGCGGGACACAGCGTAGGACACAGCAGGGAACACAGTGTGACACAGCGGGGGACACAGCGGGACACAGTGCGGGACACAGCAGGGGACACAGCGTGACACAGTGGGGGACACAGCGGGACACAGAGGGACACAGGGGGACAGAGCGGGGGACAGAGTGGGACACAGAGGGGACACAGCGGGGACACAGCGGGGACACAGCGGGACACAGCAGGGACACAGTGGGACACAGCGGGACACAGCGGTCACAGCGGGGGACATAGCGAGGACACAGCGGGGGATACAGCGGGACACAGCATGACACAGCGGGGTCACAGCAGTGGACACAGCGGGACACAGCGGGGGACACAGCAGGACACAGCGTGGGACACAGTGGGATACAGCGGGGACACAGCCTGGACAGAGCGGGACATAGGAAGACACAGCGGGGACACAGGGGGACACAGGGCAGACACAGAGGGACACAACGGGGGACACAGTGGGGACACAGTGGGACACAGCGGGGACACAGTGAGGGACACAGTGGGATACAGCGGGCGACAGAGCCGGGAACACAGCGGGACACAGCGGGGACACAGCCGGACACAGCGTGACGTAGGTGGACACAGCGGGACACAGCGGGACACAGGGGGACAGAGCGGGGGACAGAGCGGGACACAGCGGGGACACAGCGGGGACACAGCGGGACTCAGCGGGGGACACAGCGGGGGACAAAGTGGGACACCACAGGACACAGCAGGACACAGCGGGACACAGCGGGGGTCACAGCGGGACACAGTGGGGGGGGATAGTGCAAGGGACATAGCGGAACTCAGCAGGGACACAGCTGGACACAGCGGGACACAGTGGGACATAGCAGGAAAACAGCTGGACACAGCAGGACAAAGCGGGCGACACAGAGGGGGACACAGCGGGGGACACTGCGAGACAAAGCGGGGTATACAGCGGGGGACCCAGCGGGACACAGTGGGGAACACAGCGAGGACACAGCGGGACCCAGCGGGACACAGCGTCGATACAGCGGGAACATAGCGCGACACAGGGGGACACAGCGGGACCCAGTGGGGACAAAGCGGGAGACACAGCCGGACACAGTGGGGGACACAGCGGGACACAGTGGGGGACACAGAGAGGGCACAGCGGGACACAGCAGGGGACACAGCGTGACACAGCGGGGGACACAGAGGTGGACACAGTGGGACACAGCGGGACACAGCAGGGGACACAGGGGGGACAAATCACGACAGAGAGGGGTACACAGGGAGGACACAGCGGGTCACAGCGGGGACATAGCGAGACTCAGCGGGGGACACAGCGGGGCACAGCGGAGGACAGAGCCGGGGACACAGTGGGACACAGAAGTGGACACAATGGGACACAGCAGGGGACACAGCGGGACACAGCGCGGGACACAGCAGGGGACACAGCGTGACACAGCGGGGGACACAGTGGGACACAGCGCGGGGCACAACAGGGGGCACAGCGTGACACAGTGGGGGACACAGCGGGACACAGCGGGACACAGTGGAACACAGGGGGACAGAGCGGGCAACAGAGCGGGACACAGCAGGGACACAGCGGGGACACAGCGGGACACAGCAGGGACACAGCGGGACAAAGCGGTCACAGAAGGGGACACAGCGAGGACACAGCGGGACAAAGCGGGGGACACAGTGGGAACACAGGGCGGGGCACAGCA
>NW_012292477.1:0-3157 GCF_000151885.1 Dipodomys ordii | reverse complement strand
TCCCCCGCTGTCTCCCCGCTCTGTCCACCGCTGTGTCTCACGCTTTGTCCCCGCTGTGTCCCACTGTGTTCCACTGTGTCCCGCTGTGGCACCACTGTGTCCCGTTGTGTCCACAGCTGTGTACCACGCTGTGTAACGCTGTGTCACCGCTGTATCGACGCTGTGTCCCGCTGTGTCCCGCAGTGTCCCCCGCTGTGTCCCCGGCTGTGTCCTCGCTGTGTTCCCCGCTGTGTCCCGCTGTGTCCTCGCTGGGTCCCCCTCTGTGTCCCGCTGTGTCCCCCGCTGTGTCCTGCTGTGTCCCGCTCTGTCCCTGCTGTCTCCCGCTGTGTCATGCTGTGTCCTCGCTGTGTCCCCGCTGTCTCCCGCTCTGTCCCCCGCTACGTCTTACGATTTGTCCTCGCTGTGTCCCACTGTGTCCCGCTCTGCCCCCACTGTGTCCCGTTGTGTCCACAGATGTGAACCACGCTGTGTAACGCTGTATCCCCGCTGTATCGACGCTGTGTCCCGCTGGGTCCCGCTGTGTCTTCGCTGTGTTCCCCGCTGTGTCCCGCAGTGTCCCCCGCTGTGTCCCCCACTGTGACCTCGCTGTGTCCCCCACCGTGTCCCGCTGTCTCCTCGCTGGGTCCTCCGCTGTGTTCCGGTGTGTTCCCCGCTGTGTCCCGCTGTGTCCCGCTGTGTCCTGCTCTGTCCCTGCTGTGTCCCGCTGTGTCCTGCTGTGTCCTCGCTGTGTCCCCTGCTGTCTCCCGCTTTGTCCCCCGCTTCGTCTCACGATTTGTCCTCGCTGTGTCCCACTGTGTCCCGCTGTGTCCCGCTGTGCCCACACTGTGTCCCGTTGTGTCCACAGATGTGTACCACGCTGTGTAAGGCTGTATCCCCGCTGTATCGACGCTGTGTCCCGCTGTTTCCACCGCTGTGTCCCGCTGTGTCCCCCGCTCTTTCCCCCTGTGTCCACCGCTGTGTCCCGCTGTTTCCCCCGCTGTGTCTCTTGTGTCCTCGCTGTGTCCCCCGATGTCTTCCGCTCTGTCCCCCGCTGTGTCTCACGCTTTGTCCCCGCTGTGTCCCACTGTGTTCCGCTGTGTCCCGCTGTGCCCCCACTGTATCCTGTTGTGTACACAGATGTGAACCACGCTGTGTAACGCTGTATCCCCGCTGTATCGATGCTGTATCCCGCTGGGTCCCGCTGTGTCCTTGCTGTGTTCCCCGCTGTGTCCCGGAGTTTCCCCCGCTGTGTCCTCCGCTGTGTCCTCGCTGTGTCCCCGGCTGTGTCCCGCTGTGTCCTCGCTGGGTCCTCCACTGTGTCCCGCTTTGTCCCCCGCTGTGTCCCGCTGTGTCCCGCTGTGTCCCGCTCTTTCCCTGCGGTGTCCTGCTGTGTCCTGCTGTGTCCTCGCTGTCTCCCCCGCTGTCTCCTGCTCTGTCCCCCGCTTCTTCTCATGATTTGTCCTCGGTGTGTCCCACTGTGTCCCGCTGTGTGCCGCTGTGCCCCCACTGTGTCCCGTTTTGTCCACAGATGTGTACCACGCTGTGTAAGACTGTATCCCCGCTGTATCGACGCTGTGTCCCGCTGGGTCCCGCTGTGTCCTCTCTGTGTTCACCACTGTGTCCTGCTGTGTGCCGCTCTGTCCCTGCTGTGTGCCGCTGTGCCCTGCTGTGTCCTCGCTGTGTCCCCCGCTGTCTCCCGCTCTGTCCCCCGCTGTGTCTCATGATTTGTCCTCGCTTTGGCCCACTGTGTCCCGCTGTGTCCCGCTGTGCCCCCACTGTGGCCCCTTGTGTCCACCGATGTGTACCACATTGTGTAGCGCTGTATCCCCGCTGTATCGACGATGTGTCCCACTGGGTTACGCTGTGTCCTCGCTGTGTTCCCTGCTGTGTCCCGCTGTGTCCCCCGGTGTGTCCCCCGCTGTTTTCCTCTCTGTGTCCCCCGCTGTGTGCTGCTGTGTCCTCGCTGGGTCGCCCACTGTTTCCTGCTGGGTCTCCCGCTGTGTCCCGCTGTGTCCCGCTGTGTCCCCTGCTGTGTACCCTGCTTTGTCCCGCTGTGTCCCCCGCTGTGTCCCGCTGTGTCCCCCTGTGTCCTCACTGTGTCCTACGCTGTGTTCCGCTGAGTCCTTGCTGTGTCCCCAGATGTGCCACGTTGTGTCCCCAGCTGTGTACCCCACTGTGGCCCACTCTGTCCCTCTGTATCGACGCTGTGTCCCGCTGGGTCCAGCTGTGTCCTTGCTGTGTCCACCGCTGTGCCCCCCTGTGTCCACCGCTGTGTCCCGCTGTTTCCCCTGCTGTGTCCCGCTGTGTCCTCGCTGTGTCCCCCGCTGTCTCCCGCTCTGTCCCCCGCTGTGTCTCACGCTTTGTCCCCGCTGTGTCCCACTGTGTTCCGCTGTGTCCCGCTGTGCCCCCACTGTGTCCCGTTGTGTCCACAGCTGTGTACCATGCTGTGTAACGCTGTGTCCCCGCTGTATCGACGCTCTGTCCCGCTGGGTCCGGCTGTGTCCTCACTGTGTTCCCCGCTGTGTCCCGCAGTGTCCCCCGCTGTGTCCCCCGCTGTGTCCCGCTGTGTCCTCGCTGGGTCCCCCGCTGGGTCCCGCTGTGTCCCCCGCTGTGTCCCGCTCTGTCCAGCTGTGTCCTGCTGTGTCCTCGCTGGGTCCCACGCTGTGTCCCGCTGTGTCCCCCGCTGTGTCCCGCTGTGTCCCCCGCTGTGTCCCGCTCTGTCCCTGCTGTGTCCCGCTGTGTCCTGCTGTGTCCTCGCTGTGTCCCCCGCTGTCTCCCGCTTTGTCCCCCACTTCGTCTCATGATTTGTCCTCACTGTGTCCCACTGTGTCCCGCTGTGTCCTGCTGTGCCCCCACAGTCTCGCTATGTACTCCGTTGTGTCCAGGTGTGTCACCGCTGTGTCCTGCTGTGTTCCCTCTCGGTCTCCGCTGTCCTCCGTTGTGTCCCCATTTCTGTACCCCTCTGTGTCCCGCTGTGTCCCCGCTGTATTGATGCTCTGTCCCGCTGTGTCTCGCTGTGTCTTCGCTGTGTTCCCCACTGTGTACCGCAGTGTCCCCCGCTGTGTCCCCTGCTGTGTCCTGCTGTGTCCTCGCTGGTTCCCTGCTGTGTCCCGCTGTGTCCCCGCTGTGTCCCGGTCTGTCCCGCTGTGTCCCGCTCTGTCCCTGCTGTGTCCCGCTG
>NW_012292476.1:0-4500 GCF_000151885.1 Dipodomys ordii | reverse complement strand
TACCCCTCTGTGTCCCCCGCTGTGTCTCACAGTGTCCCCCGCTGTGTCCTCGCTGTGTCCCCCGCTGTGTCCCGCTGTGTCCTCGCTGGGTCCCCCGCTGTGTCCCGCTGTGTCCCCCGTTGTGTCCCGCTGTGTCCCGCTGTGTCCCGCTATGTCCCTGCTGTGTCCTCGCTGTGTTCCCCGCTGTGTCCCACTGTGAACCCCTCTGTGTCGCCCTCTGTGTCCCGCTGTGTCCCCCGCAGTGTCCTGCTGTGTCCTGCTGTGTCCTCGCTGAGTCCCGCTGTGTCCCCGCTCTGTCCCACTGTGTCCTCGCTGTATCGACACTGTGTCCCGCTGGTTCCCGCTGTGTAGCCCGCTGTGTCCCGCTGTGTCCCACTGTGTCCTCTGCTGTGTACCCTGCTTTGTCCCGCTGTGTCCTCGCTGTGTCCCGCTCTGTCTCCCCCTTGTCCCCGCTATGTCCAGCTGTGTCCCGTGGTGTCCCGCTTTGTCCCCCGCTGTGTCCCTCGCTGAATCCCTGCTGTGTCCCCGCTGTGTCCCGCTCTGTCCTCCCTGTGTCCCCCGCTGTGTCCCGCTGTGTCCCCTGCTGTGTCCCGCTGTGTCTACTGCTTTGTTCCTGATGTGTCCCGCTGTGTCCAACTGTGTCCCCCTGTGTCCTCACTGTGTCCCACGCTGTGTTACGCTGAGTCCTTGCTGTGTCCCCAGATGTGCCCCGTTGTGTCCCCAGCTGTGTACCCCGCTGTGGCCCACTCTGTCCCTCTGTATCAACGCTGTGTCCCGCTGGGTCCCGCTGTGTCCTCGCTGTGTCCACCGCTGTGTCCCGATTTGTCCACCGCTGTGTCCCGCTGTGTCCCCGCTCTGTCCCGCTGTGTCCACCGCTGTGTCCCGCTGTTTCCCCCGCTGTGTCCCGCTGTGTCCTCGCTGTGTCCCCCGCTGTCTCAGGCTCTGTCCCCCACTGTGTCTCACGCTTTGCCCTGCTGTGTCCCACTGTGTTCTGCTGTGTACCGGTGTGCCCCCACTGTGTCCCGTTGTGTCCACAGCTGTGTACCATACTGTGTAACGCTGTGTCCCAGCTCTATCGACGCTGTGTCCCGCTGGGTCCCGCTGTGTACTCCGTTGTGTCCAGCTGTGTCACCGCTGTGTCCCCCGCTGTGTCCTGCTCTGTCCCGCTGTGTCCTCGCTGTGTCCCCCGCTGTGTCCCGCTGTGTCCACCGCTGTGTCCTGCTGTGTCCTCACTGGGTCCCCTGCTGTGTCCCGCTGTGTATCCCGCTGTTTCCTGCTGTGTCCCGCTCTGTCCCTGCTGTGTCCCGCTGTGCCCTGCTGTGTCCTCGCTGTGTCCCCCGCTGTCTCCCGCTCTGTCCCTCGCTGTGTCTCACGATATGACCTTGCTTTGTCCCACTGTGTCACGCTGTGTCCCGCTGTGCCCCCACTGTGTCCCCTTGTGTCCACAGATGTGTACCACACTGTGTAACGCTGTATTCCCGCTGTATCGACGCTGTGTCCCGCTGGGTCCAGCTGTGTCCTCGCTGTGTTCCCTGCTGTGTTCCGCTGTGTCCCCCGGTGTGTCCCCCGCTGTGTCCTCGCTGTGTCCCCCGCTGTGTCCCGCTTTGTCGTCGCTGAGTCCCCCGCTGTGTCCCGCTTTGTCCCCTGCTGTGTCCCGCTGGGTGCCACTGTGTCCCGCTCTGTCCCTGCTGTGTCCCGCTGTGTCCTGCTGTGTCCTCGCTGTGTCCCCCGCTGTCTCCCGCTCTGTCCCACGCTGTGTCTCACGATTTGTCCTCGCTGTGTCCCACTGTGTCCCGCTCTGTCTCGCTGTGCCCCCACTGTGTCCCCTTGTGTCCACAGATTTGTACCACACTGTGTAACGCTGTATCCCCGCTGTATCGACGCTGGGTCCCGCTGGGTCCCGCTGTGTCCTCGCTGTGTTCCCTGCTGTGTCCCGCTGTGTCCCCCGATGTGTCCCCCGCTGTTTTCCTGTCTGTGTCCCCCGTTGTGTCCCGCTGTGTCCTCGCTGGGCCCCCCGCTGTTTCCCGCTGGGTCCCCCACTGTGTCCCTCTGTATCCCGATGTGTCCCCTGCTCTGTACCCTGCTTTGTCCCGCTGTGTCCGCCGCTGTGTCCCGCTGTGTCCCCCGCTGTGTCCCGCTGTGTCTTCGCTGTGTCCCGCTCTGTCTCCCCCTTGTCCCCGCTGTGTCCCGCTCTGTCCCGTGGTGTCCCTCTTTGTCCCCCGCTGTGTCCCCCGCTGTGTCCCCCTGCTGAGTCCCCGCTGTGTCCCCGCTGTGTCCCGCTGTGTACTGCTGTGGCCCCCGCTGAGTACCGCTGTGTCCCCGCTGTGTCCCTGCTGTGTCCCAATGTGTCCCCGGCTGTGTCCCGCTGTGTCTACTGCTGTGTTCCTGCTCTGTCCCACTGTGTCCTGCTGTGTCCCCCTATGTCCTCACTGTGTCCCACGCTGTGTTCCGCTGAGTCCTTGCTGTGTCCTCCGATGTGCCCCGTTGTGTCCCCAACTGTGTACCCCGCTGTGGCCCACTCTGTCCCCGCTGTATCGACCCTGTGTCCCACTAGGTTCTGCTGTGTCCTCGCTGTGTCCACCGCTGTTTCCCGCTGTGTCCACCGCTATGTCCCACTGTGTCCCCCGCTCTGTCCCGCTGTGTCCACCGCTGTGTCCCGCTGTGTCCCCCGCTGTGTCCCGCTGTGTCCTCGCTGTGTCCCCCGCTGTCTCCCGCTCTGTCCCCCTCTGTGTCTCACGCTTTGTCCCCGCTGTGTCCCACTGTGTTCTGCTGTGTCCCGCTGTGCCCCACTGTGTCCCGTTGTGACCACAGCTGTGTACACCGCTGTGTAACGCTGTGTCCCCGCTGTATCGACGCTGTGTCCCGCTGTGTCCCGCTGTGTCCTCGCTGTGTTCCCCGCTGTGTCTCGCAGTGTCCCCCGCTGTGTCCCCCGCTGTGTCCTCGCTGTGTCCCCTGCTGTGTCCCGCTGTGTCCTTGCTGTGTCCCCTGCTGTGTGCCGCTGTGTACCCCGCTCTGTCCCGCTGTGTCCCGCTCTGTCCCTGCTGTGTCCTGCTGTGTCCTCGCTGTGTCCCCCGCTGTCTCCCGCTCTGTCCCCCGCTACGTCTCACGATTTGTCCTCGCTGTGTCCCACTGTGTCCCGCTCTGCCCCCACTGTGTCCCGTTGTGTCCACAGATGTGAACCACGCTTTGTAACGCTGTATCCCCGCTGTATCGACGCTGTGTCCCGCTGGGTACCGCTGTGTCCTCGCTGTGTTCCCCGCTGTGTCCCGCAGTGTCCCCCGCTGTGTCCCCCGCTGTGTCCTCGCTGTATCCCCCACTGTGTCCCGCTGTGTCCTCGCTGGGTCCTCCGCTGTGTCCCGCTGTGTCCCCCGCTGTGTCCCGCTGTGTCCTGCTCTGTCCCGCTCTGTCCCTTCTGTGTCTCGCTGTGTACTGCTGTGTCCTCTCTGTGTCCCCCGCTGTCTCCCACTCTGTCCCCCGCTGTGTCTCACGATTTGTCCTCGCTGTGTCCCACTGTGTCCCGCTGTGCCCCCACTGTGTCCCGTTGTGTCCACAGATGTGTACCACGTTCTGTAAGGCTGTATCCCAGCTGTATCGACGCTGTGTCCCGCTGGGTCCCGCTGGGTCCTCGCTGGGTCCACCGCTGTGTCCCGCTGTTTCCAACGCTGTGTCCCGCTGTGTCCCCCGCTCTCTCCCCCTGTGTCCACCGCTGTGTCTCACGCTTTGTCCCCGCTGTGTCCCACTGTGTTCCGCTGTGTCCCGCTGTGCCTCCACTGTGTCCCGTTGTGTCCACAGCTGTGTACCACGCTGTGTAACGCTGTGTCCCCGCAGTATCGATGCTGTATCCCGCTGTGTCCCGCTGTGTCCTCGCTGTGTTCACGGCTGTGTCCCGCAGTGTCCCCCGCTGTGTCCCCCGCTGTGTCCTCGCTGTGTTGCCCGCTGTGTCCTGCTGTGTCCTCGCTGGGTCCCCCAATGTGTCCCGCTGTGTCCCTCGCTTTGTTCCGCTGTGTCCCGCTCTGTCCCTGCTGTGTCCCGCTGTGTCCTGCTGTGTCCTCGCTGTGTCCCCCGCTGTCTCCCGCTCTGTCCCCCGCTAAGTCTCACTATTTGTCCTCGCTGTGTCCCACTGTGTCCTGCTGTGCCCCCACTGTGTCCCGTTGTGTCCACAGATGTGTACCACGCTGTGTAACGCTGTATCCCCGCTGTATCGACGCTGTGTCCCGCTGGGTCCCGCTGTGTCCTCGCTGTGTTCCCCACTGTGTCCCGCAGTGTCCCCCGCTGTGTCCCCCGCTGTGTCCCGCTGTGTCCTCACTGGGTCCTCCGCTGTGTCCCGCTGTGTCCCCCGCTGTGTCCCGCTGTGTCCTCGCTGGGTACCCCGCTGTGTCCCGCTGTGTCCTCGCTGGGTCCCCCGCTGGGATCCCACTGTGTCCTCGCTGTGTCCCCCGCTGTGTCCCGGCTGTGTCCCCCGGCTGTGCCCCGCTGTGTCTTCGCTGTGATCCGCTCTGT
>NW_012292475.1:0-7657 GCF_000151885.1 Dipodomys ordii | reverse complement strand
TGTTTTGCTAGTAGAAGTATTATCTGCTGTTGTAATTGCAGTCTCATTAATGTCGTTTTTTTGTTTTGTTGTATCTTGTATAGCATTGTTGTGGTGTTGCTTTAACTTTTGTTTTATTGCTTGAAGTATTATAAGAAGAAGAAGAATTAGAAGTTTATGATTATGATGAAGAAGAAGAAGAAGAAGAAGAAGAAGAAGAAGAAGAAGGAGAAGAAGGAGAAGCATAAGGAGAAGCAGTAGAATCAGAAGAAGCAGAAGAAGCAGCAGCAGGAGAAGCAGAAGCAGAAGAAGCCGATGAAGCAGAAGCAGAACCTGAAGCAGAAGGAGAAGCAGGAGAAGCAGAAGAAGCAGAATCTGGAGAAGAAGGAGAACCGAAGGAGAAGCAGAAGCAGAAAGAGAAGCAAAAGCAGTAGGAGAAGCACAAAGAGAAGCAGAAGAAACAGAAGAAGCAGATGCAGTAGCAGAAGAAGCAGAAGATGCAGAAGCAGAAGGAGAAGCAGAAGGGAAAGCAGAAGAACGAGAAGGAGAAGGAGAAACAGAAGGATAAGCAGAAAGAGAAGCAGAAGAAGGAGCAGGAGACGGAAAAGCAGCCGGAGAAGCAGAAAGAGCAGCAGAAGGAGAATCAGGAGATGCAGAAACAGGAGAAGCAGAAGTAGAAGAATCAGGAGAAGGACAAGAAGCAGAAGCAGAAGGAGAAGCAGAAACAGAAATAGAAGCAGAACGAGAAGGAGGGGAAGCAGAAGAAGCAGAATCTGGAGAAGCAGAACGAGAAGCTGAAGGAGAAGCAGAAGCAGACAGAGAATCAAAAGCAGAAGGAGAAGCAGAAGAAACAGAAGAAGTAGAAGCAGTAGCAGTTGTAGCTGAAGCAAAAGGAGAAGCCGAAGGAAAACAGAAGAACAAGAAGGAGAAGGAGAAACAGAAGGAGAAGCAAAAGGAGAAGCAGAAAGAGAAGCAGGCAAAGCAGAAGAAGAAGAAGCAAGGAGAATCAGAAGGAGAAGCAGAAGAAGGAGAAGGAGAAGCAGAAGCAGAAGAAGATGCAGAAGGAGAAGCAGGAGAAGCAGAAGAAGCAGAAGCAGAAGGAGAAGCAGGAAAAGCAGAAGAAGCAGAAGCAAAAGAAGGAGAAGGAGAAGCAGAAGCAGAAGAAGAAGCATAAGGACAAGCACAAGCAGAAGGAGATGCAGAAGGAGAAGCAGGAGAAGCAGAAGAAGCAGAAGCTGAAGGAGAACAGAAGTAGGAGAAGGAGAAGGAGGAGAAGCAGAAGCAGAAGAGAAGCAGAAGCGGAATGAGAAGCAGAAAGAGAAGCAGGAGAAGCACAAGAAGCAGAAGCAGGAGAAGCCGAAAGAGAAGAAGCAGAAGAAGCAGAAACAGAAGCAGAAGTAGAAGCAGAAGCAGAAGCAGAAGTAGCAGAAGAAGTAGAACCAGAAATTCAGGCAGGAGAAACAGAAGAAGCAGAAGCAGAAGGAGAAGCAAAATGAGAAGCAGAAGGAGAAGTAGAAGAAGCAGCAGAAGGAGAAGCAGCAGAAGAAGCAGAAAAACAAGCAGGAGAAGCAGAAGCAGAAAGAGAAGTAGAAGCAGAAGAAGCAGAAGAAGCAGAATCAGAAGAAGAAGCAGTAGAAGCATAAGAAGCAGAAGCAGGAGAAGCAGAAGCAGAAGAACAAGAAGAAGCATAAGAAGCAGAAGCAGAAGCAGAGGGAGAAACAGAAGAAGGAGAAGGAGCAGCAGAAGGTGAAGCAGAAGGAGATGGAGAAGCAGAAAGAGAAGCAGAAACAGAAGGAAAAGAAGAAGGATTAGTTGGAGAATCAGAAGAAGCCGAAGCAGAAAGAGAAGCAGAAGAAGGAGAAGGAGAAGCAGAAGCAGAGGAAAGGAAGGAGAAGCAGAAGAAGCAGAAGCGGAAGAAGCAGCAGCAGAAGAAGAAACAGAAGAAGGAGAAGGAGCAGAAGGAGAAGCAGAAGCAGAAGGAGAAGCAGAAAGAGAAGGAGAAGAAGCAGTAGCAGGAGAAGAAGAAGCAGAAGAAAGAGAAGAAGCTGAAGAAGAAGAAGCAGGACCTGAAGCAGAAGAAACAGAACAAGCAGAAGAAGCAGTAGCAGAAGCAGAACGAGAAGCAGAAGAAGAAGAAGGAGAAGGAGAAAGAGAAGGATTAGGAGTAGGAAGAGCAGAAGGAGAATCAGAAGCAGAACGAGAAGCAGAAGGAGCAGCAGAAGGAGAAGCAGAAGGAGAAGCAGAAGGAGAAGCAGAAGAAGGAGAAGCAGAAGCAGAAGAAGCAGCAGAAGGAGAAGCAGAAGAAGATGCAGAAGGAGAAGCAGAAGAAGCAAAAGCAGAAGGAGAAGCAGAAGTAGGAGAAGGAGAAGGAGAAGGAAGGGCAGCAGAAGCAATAGGAGAAGCAGAAGGAGAAGCAGAATCAGAATGAGAAACAGAAAGAGAAGCAGTAGAAGCAGAAGAAGCAGGAAAGGCAGAAGAAGACGAAAGAGAAGAAGAAGAAGAAGAAGAAGAAGAAGAAGAAGAAGAAGAAGAAGAAGAAGAAGAAGAAGAAGAAGAAGAAGAAGAAGAAGAAGAAGAAGAAGAAGAAGAAGGAGAAGCATAAGGAGAAGCATAAGGAGAAGCATAAGGAGAAGCATAAGGAGAAGCAGTAGAAGCAGAAGAAGCAGTAGCAGGAGAAGCAGAAGCAGAAGAAAAAGAATAAGCAAAAGAAGCAGAAGCAGAAGCAGCAGGAGAAGCAGAAGAAGAAGACGGAGAAGGCAAGAGAGAAGGATTAGGAGTAGGAGAAGCAAAAGGATAAGCAGAAGCAGAAAGAGACGCAGAAGGAAAAGCAGCACGAGAAGTAGGAGAAGCAGGAGAAGCAGAAGCAGGAGAAGCAGAAGAAACAGAAGACGCAGAAGCAGAATGAGAAGCAGAAGGAGAAATTGAAGCAGAACCAGAAGGAGAAGCAGAACCAGAAGGAGATGCAGAAGAATGAGAAGGAGAAGCAGAAAGAAAAGCAGAAAGAGAAGCAGAACGAGAAGCAGGAGAAGCAGAAGCAGAAGAAACAGAAGGAGAAGGTGCAGAAGCAGAAGGAAAAGCAGAAACAGAAGGAGAAGCAGAAAGAGAAGGAGGGGAATCAGAAGAAGCAGAAGCAGGAGAAGCAGAAGCATAAGAATCCGAAGAAGCAGAAGCAGAACCTGAAGCAGAAGGAGAAGCAGAAGAAGCAGAATCTAGAGAAGCAGAAGGAAAAGCAGAAGCAGAAAGAGAAGCAGAAGCAGAACCTGAAGCAGAAGGAGAAGCAGAAGAAACAGAAGCAGTAACAGAAGAAGCTGAAGATGTAGAAGCAGAAAAAGAAGCACAAGAAATAGCAGAAGAACGAGAAGGAGAAGGAGAAACAGAAGGAGAAGCAGAAGGAGAAGCAGAAAGAGAATCAGGAAAAGCAGAAGGAGCAGAAGCAGACGGAGAAGCAGAAGAAGGAGAAGGAGAAGCAGAAGCAGAAGAAGAAGCACAAGGAAAAGCACAAGCAGAAGGAGATGCAGAAGGAGAAGCAGGAGAAGCAGAAGAAGCAGAAGCAGAAGGAGAAGAACTAAAGAGAAGAAGCAGAAGCTGAAGAAGCAGAAGTAGGAAGAGAAGCCGACGAAGAGAAGCAGAACGAGAAGCAGGAGAAGCAGAAGAAGCAGAAGCGGGAGAAGCAGAAGAAGGAGAAACAGAAGAAGGAGAAGGAGCAGAAGCCTAAGGAGAAGCAGAAGCAGAAGGAGAAGCAGAAAGAGAAGCAGGAAAAGCAGAAAAAGCAGAAGCAGGAGAAGCAGAAGCAGAAGAAACAGGAGAAGGACAAGAAGCAGAAGCAGAAGGAGAAGCAGAAACAGAAGGAGAAGCAGCAGAAGAGACAGAAGCAAACGAAACAGTAGAAGGAGAAGAGCAGAAGCAGAAGCAGAAGGAGAATCAGAAGCAGAAGGAGAAGCAGAAAGAGAAGCAGGAGAAGCAGCAGAAGCAGAAGAAGCAGGAGAAGCAGAAGCAGAAGAAACAGGAGAAGCCGAAGAAGCAGAAGCAGAATCTGAAGCAGGAGAAACAGAAGAAGCACAATCTTTAGCAGGAGCAGAAGAAATAGAAATAGTAGAATAAGCAGAAGCAGAAGCAGCAGGTGAAGCAGAAGAAGAAGGAGAAGGCGAAAGAGAAGGATTAGGAGTAGGAGAAGAAAAAGGATAAGCAGAAGCAGAAAGAGACGCAGATGGAGAAGCAGCTCGAGTAGTAGGAGAAGCAGGAGAAGCAGAAGCAGGAGAAGCAGAAGAAAAAGTATGACGCAGAAGCAGAATGAGAACAGAAGCAGAATGAGAAGCAGAAGGAGAAATTGAAGCAGAAGCAGAAGGAGAAGAATAAGAAGGAGGAGGAGAAGCAGAAAGAGAAGCAGAAAGAGAAGCAGAACGAGAAGCAGGAGAAGCAGAATCAGGAGAAGCAGAAGCAGAAGAAACAGAAGAAGGCGAAGAAGCAGAAGCAGAAGGAGAAGCAGAAACAGAAGGAAAAGCAGAAAGAGAAGCAGGAGAAACAGGAGAAGCAGCAGCAGGAGAAGCAGAAGCAGAAGAAGCTGAAGAAGCAGAAGCAGAACCTGAAGCAGAGGGGGAAGCAGGAGAAGCAGAAGAAGCAGAATCTGGAGAAGGAGAAGGAGAAGCAGAAGCAGAAAGAGAAGCAAAAGCAAAAGGAGAAGCAGAAGAAACAGAAGAAGCAGAGGCAGTACCAGAAGAAGCAGAATATGCAGAAGCAGAAGGAGAAGCAGAAGGAAAAGCAGAAGAACGAGAAGGAGAAGGAGAAGGAGAAGCAGAAAGAGGAGCAGGAGAAGGAAAAGCAGCAGGAGAAGCAATAAGAGCTGCAGAAGGAGAAGCAGGAGATTCAGAAACAGGAGAAGCAGAAGCAGAAGCAGAAGAAACAGGAGAAGGACAAGAAGCAGAAGCAGAAGGAGAAGCAGAAACAGAAGGAGAAGCAGAAAGAGAAGGAGGGGAAGCAGAAGAAGCAGAAGCAGGAGTGGCAGAAGCTTAAGAATCCGAAGAAGCAGAAGCAGTACCTGAAGCAGAAGGAGAAGCAGGAGAAGCAGAAGAAGCAGAATCTGGATAAGCAGAATGAGAAGCAGAATGAGAAGCAGAAAGAGAATCAAAAGCAGAAGGAGAAGCAGAAAAAACAGAAGAAGTAGAAGCAGTAGCAGTTGTAGCAAAAGCAGAAGGAGAAGCAGAAGGAAAAGCAGAAGAACAAGAAGGAGAAGGAGAAACAGAAGGAGAAGCAGAAAGAGAAGCAGGTAAAGCATTAGAAGAAGAAGCAGAAGGAGAAGCAGAAGAAGGAGAAGGAGATGCAGAAGCAGAAGAAGATGCAGAAGGAGAAGCAGGAGAAGCAGAAGAAGCAGAAGCAGAAGGAGAAGCAGGAAAAGCAGAAGAAGCAGAAGCAAAAGGAGAAACAAAAGAAGGAGAAGGAGAAGGAGAAGCAGAAGCAGAAGAAGCATAGCGACAAGCACAAGCAGAAAGAGATGCAGAAGGAGAAGCAGGAGAAGCAGGAGAAGCAGAAGCTGAAGGAGAAGCAGAAGTAGGAGAAGGGGAAGGAGGAGAAGCAGAAGCAGAAAGAGAAGCAGAAGCGGAATGAGAAGCAGAAAGAGAAGCAGGAGAAGCACAAGAAGCAGAAGCAGGAGAAGCCGAAAGAGAAGAAGCAGAAGAAGCAGAAACAGAAGCAGAAGTAGAAGCAGAAGCAGAAGGAGAAGCAGCAGAAGAAGTAGAACAAGAAATTCAGGCAGGAGAAACAGAAGAAGCAGAAGCAGAAGGAGAAGCAAAAAGAGAAGCAGAAGGAGAAATAGAAGAAGCAGCAGAAGGAGAAGCAGCAGAAGAAGCAGAAAAACAAGCAGGAGAAGCAGAAGCAGAAAGAGAAGAAGAAGCAGAAGAAGCAGAAGCAGAAGAAGAAGCAGTAGAAGCATAAGAAGCAGAAGCAGGAGAAGCAGAAGCAGAAGAACAAGAAGAAGCATAAGAAGCAGAAGCAGAAGCAGAGGGAGAAACAGAAGAAGGAGAAGGAGCAGCAGAAGGTGAAGCAGAAGGAGATGAAGAAGCAGAAAGAGAAGCAGAAACAGAAGGAGAAGAAGAAGGATTAGTTGGAGAATCAGAAGAAGCAGAAGCAGAAGCAGAAAGAGAAGCAGAAGAAGGAGAAAGAGAAGCAGAAGTAGAGAAAAGGAAGGAGAAGCAGAAGAAGCAGAAGCGGGAGAAGCAGCAGAAGAAGAAGAAACAGAAGAAGGAGAAGGAGCAGAAGGAGAAGCAGAAGCAGAAGCAGAAAGAGAAGCAGAAGAAGCAGTAGCAGGAGAAGCAGAAGCAGAAGAAACAGAAGAAGCCGAAGAAGCTGAAGCAGGAACTGAAGCAGAATAAACAGAACAAGAAGAAGAAGCAGAAGCAGAAGCAGAACGAGAAGCAGAAGAAGAAGAAGGAGAAGGAGAAAGAGAAGGATTAGGAGTAGGAAGAGCAGAAGGAGAATCAGAAGCAGAACGAGAAGCAGAAGGAGCAGCAGAAGGAGAAGCAGAAGGAGAAGCAGAAGGAGAAGCAGAAGAAGGAGAAGCAGAAGCAGAAGAAGCAGCAGAAGGAGAAGCATAAGCAGAAGAAGATGCAGAAGGAGAAGCAGAAGAAGCAAAAGCAGGAGAAGCAGAAGTAGGAGAAGGAGAATGAGAAGGAAGGGCAGCAGAAGGAATAGCAGAAGCAGAAGGAGAAGCAGAAGCAGAATGAGAAGCAGAAAGAGAACCAGTAGAAACAGAAGAAGCAGGAAAAGCAGAAGCAGACGAAAGAGAAGAAGAAAAAGAAGAAGAAGAAGAAGAAGAAGAAGAAGAAGAAGAAGAAGAAGAAGAAGAAGAAGAAGGAGAAGCAGTAGAAGCAGAAGAAGCAGAAGCAGAAGATAAAGAAAAAGCAAATGAAGCAGAAGCAGAAGCAGTGGGAGAAGCAGAAGAAGGAGAAGGAGAAGGAGCAGCAGAAAGAGAAGCAGAAGCAGAAAGAGAAGCAGAAACAAAAGGAGAACAAGAAGGAAAAGCAGGAGAATCAGAAGAAGCAGAAGAAGAAGCAGAAAGAGGAGAAGAAGGAGAAGCAGAAGTAGAATCAGAAGAAGCAGAAGCAGAACAAGCAGAAGAAACAGAAGCAAAAGAAACAGAAGAAGGGGAAGATCGGAAGGAGAAGCAGAAGCAGAAGGAGAAGCAGAAAGAGAAGCATGAGAAGTAGAAGAAGCAGGAGAAGCAGAAGCAGAAGAAACAGGAGAAGCCGAAGAAGCAGCAGCAGAATCTGAAGCAGAAGGAGAAAAAGAAGAAGCACAATCTGAAGCAGAAGAAAGAGAAATGGTAGAATAAGCAGAAGCAGAAGCAGCAGGAGAAGCAGAAGAAGAAGACGGAGAAGGCGAGAGAGAAGGATTAGGAGTAGGAGAAGCAAAAGGATAAGCAGAAGCAGAAAGAGAAGCAGAAGGAGAAGCAGCACGAGAAGTATGAGAAGCAGGAGAAGCAGAAGCAGGAGAAGCAGAAGAAACAGAAGACGCAGAAGCAGAATGAGAAGCAGAAGGAGAAATTGAAGCAGAAGCAGAAGGAGAAGCAGAAGCAGAAGGAGAAGCAGAAGAAGGAGAAGGAGAAGCAGAAAGAGAAGCAGAACGAGAAGCAGGAGAAGCAGAAGCAGGAGAAGCAGAAGCAGAAGAAACAGAAGAAGGAGAAGAA
>NW_012292474.1:0-7657 GCF_000151885.1 Dipodomys ordii | reverse complement strand
AGCAGAAGGAGAAGCAGAAAGAAAAGCAGAAGAACGAGAAGAGAAGGAGAAACAGAAGGAGAAGCAGAAGGAGAAGCAGAAGAAGAAGAAGGAGAAGCAGAAGCAGAAGAAGCAGAAGGAGAAACAGAAGCAGAAGAAGCAGCAGAAGGAGAAGCAGAAGCAGAAGAAGATGCAGAAGGAGAAGCAGGAGAAGCAGAAGAAGCAGAAGCAGAAGGAGAAGTAGAAGTAGGAGAAGGAAGAGCCGCAGAAGAAATAGGAGAAGAAGCAGAATGAGAAGAAGAAAGAGAAGCAGTAGAAGCAGAAGAAGCAGGAAAAGAAGAAGCAGAAGAAAGAGAAGAAGAAGAATAAGAAGAAGAAGAAGAAGAAGAAGAAAGAGGAGGAGGAGGAGGAGGAGGAAGAGGAGGAGGAGGAGAAGGAGAAGCATAAGGAGAAGCAGTAGAAGCAGAAGGAGCAGAAGCAGGAGAAGCAGAAGCAGAAGAAAAAGAATAAGCAAAAGAAGCAGAATCAGAGGGAGAAGCAGAAGAAGGAGAAGGAGCAGAAGGAGAAAGAGAAGCAGAAGGAGAATCAGAAGGAGAAGCAGAAGAAGGAGAAGCAGAAGCAGAAGAAGCAGCAGAAGGAGAAGCAGTAGCAGAAGAAGATGCAGAAGGAGAAGAAGGAGAAGCAGAAGAAGAAGAAGCAGAAGGAGAAACAGAAATAGGAGAAGGAGAGGAGAAGGAAGGGCAGCAGAAGCAATAGGAGAAGCAGAAGGAGAAGCAGAAGCAGAATGAGAAGCAAAAAGAGAAGCAGTAGAAGCAGAAAAACCAGGAGAAGCAGAGGAATGAGAAGAAGAAGAAGAAGAAGAAGAAGAAGAAGAAGAAGAAGAAGAAGAAGAAGAAGAAGAAGAAGAAGAAGAAGAAGAAGAAGAACAAGAAGAAGAAGAAGAAGAAGAAGAAGAAGAAGAAGAAGAAGAAGAAGAAGAAGAAGGAGAAGCATAAGGAGAAGCATAAGGAGAAGCATAAGGAGAAGCATAAGGAGAAGCAGTAGATGCAGGAGAAGCAGAAGAAATAGAATAAGCAAAAGAAGCAGAAGCAGAAGCAGTGGGAGAAGCAGAAGAAGGAGAAGGAGAAGGAGCAGCAGAAGGAGAAGCAGAAGCAGAAAGAGAAGCAGAAACAGAAGGAGAACAAAAGGAGAAGCAGGAGAATCAGAAGAAGGAGAAGTAGAAACAGAAAGAGAAGTAGAAGAAGGAGAAGCAGAAGTAGAATCAGAAGAAACAGAAGAAGAAGAAGAAGAAGAAACAGAAGCAAAAGAAACAGAAGAAGGAGAAGAGCAGAAGCAGAAGCAGAAGGAAAAGCAGAAGCAGAAGGAGAAGCAGAAAGAGAAGCAGGAGAAGCTGAAGAAGCAGGAGAAGCAGAAGCAGAAGAAACAGGAGAAGCCGAAGAAGCAGAAGCAGAATCTGAAGCAGAAGGAGAAACAGAAGAAGCACAATCTGAAGCAGAAGCAGAAGAAACAGAAATAGTAGAATAAGCAGAAGCAGAAGCACCAGGAGAAGCAGAAGAAGAAGAAGGAGAAGGCAAAAGAGAAGGATTAGGAGTAGGAGAAGCAAAAGGATAAGCAGAAGCAGAAAGAGACGAAGAAGGAGAAGCAGCACGAGAAGTAGGAGTAGCAGGAGAAGAAGAAGCAGGAGAAGCAGAAGAAACAGAAGGCGCAGAAGCAGAATGAGAAGCAGAAGGAGAAATTGAAGCAGAAGCAGAAGCAGAAGGAGAAGCAGAAGCAGAAGAAGAAGCAGAAGAAGGAGAAGGACAAGGAGAAGGAGAAAGAGAAGCAGAAAGAGAAGCAGAACGAGAAGCAGGAGAAGCAGAAGCTGGAGAAGCCGAAGCAGAAGAAACAGAAGAAGGGGAAGAAGCAGAAGCAGAAGGAGAAGCAGAAACAGAAGGATAAGCAGAAAGAGAAGCAGGAGAAGCAGAAGAAGCAGCAGCAGGAGAAGCAGAAGCAGAAGAAGCCGAAAAAGCAAAAGCAGAACCTGAAGCAGAAGGAGAAGCAGGAGAAGCAGAATTTGGAGAAGCAGAAGGAGAAGCAGAAGCAGAAAGAGAAGCAAAAGCAGAAGGAGAAGCAGAAGAAACAGAAGAAGCAGAGGCAGTAGCAGAAGAAGCAGAAGATTCAGAAGCAGAAGGAGAAGCAGAAGGAAAAGCAGAAGAACTAGAAGGAGAAGGAGAAAGAGAAACAGGAGTAGAAGCAGAAAGAGAAGCAGAAGTAGGAGCAGTAGAAGGAAAAGCGGCAGGAGAAACAGAAAGAGCAGCAGAAGGAGAAGCAGGAAATGCAGAAACAGGAGAAGAACAAGCACAAGAAACAGGAGAAGGACAAGAAGCAGAAGCAGAAGGAGAAGCAGAAACAGAAGGAGGGGAAGCAGAAGAAGCAGAAGCAGGAGAAGCAGAAGCATAAGAATCCGAAGAAGCAGAAGCAGAACCTGAAGCAGAAGGAGAAGCAGGAGAAGCAGAAGAAGCAGAATCTTTAGAAGCAGAATGAGAATCAGAAGGAGAAGCAGAAGCAGAAAGAGAATCAAAAGCAGAAGGAGAAGCAGAAGAAACAGAAGAAGTAGAAGCAGTAGCAGTTGTAGCAGAAGCAGTAGGAAAAGCAGAAGGAAAAGCAGAAGAACAAGAAGGAGAAGGAGAAACAGAAGGAGAAGCAGAAGGAGAAGCAGAAAGAGAAGCAGGTAAAGCAGAAGAAGCAGAAGGAGAATCAGAAGGGGAAGCAGAAGAAGGAGAAGGAGAAGCAGAAGCAGAAGAAGATGCAGAAGGAGAAGCAGAAGAAGCAGAAGCAGAAGGAGAAGCAGGAAAAGCAGAAGAAGCAGAAGCAAAAGGTGAAGCAAAAGATGGAGAAGGAGAAGCAGAGGCAGAAGAAGAAGCATAAGGACAAGCACAAGCAGAAGGAGATGCAGAAGAAGAAGCAGGAGAAGCAGAAGAAGCAGAAGCTGAAAGAGAAGCAGAAGTAGGAGAAGGAGGTGAAGCAGAAGCAGAAGGAGAAGCAGAAGCAGAATGAGAAGCAGAAAGAGAAGCAGGAGGAGGACAAGAAGCAGAAGCAGGAGAAGCCGAAAGAGAAGAAGCAGAAACACAAGCAGAATGAGAAGCAGCAGAAGAAGTAGAACCAGAAATTGAGGCATGAGAAACAGAAGAAGCAGAAGGAGAAGCAAAAAGAGAAGCAGAAGGAGAAGTAGAAAAAGCAGCAGAAGAAGCAGAAAAACAAGTAGGAGAAGCAGAACCAGAAAGAGAAGTAGAAGCAGAAGAAGCAGAAGAAGAAGCAGTAGAAGCATAAGAAGCAGAAGCAGGAGAAGCAGAACCAGAAGAAAAAGAAGAAGCATAAGAAGCAGAAGCAGAGGGAGAAACAGAAGAAGGAGAAGGAGCAGCAGAAGTTGAAGCAGAAGGAGATGCAGAAGCAGAAAGAGAAGCAGAAAAAGAAGGAGAAGAAGAAGGAGAAGTTGGAGAATCAGAAGAAGCAGAAGCAGAAAGAGAAGCAGAAGAAGGAGAAGGAGAAGCAGAAGGAGAAGGACAAGCAGGAGAAGCAGAAGAAGCAGAAGCGGGAGAAGCAGAAGAAGAAGAAGAAACAGAAGAAGGAGAAGGAGCAGAAGGAGAAGCAGAAGCAGAAGGAGAAGCAGAAAGAGAAGCAGAAGAAGCAGTAGCAGGAGAAGCAGAAGCAGAAGAAACAGGAGAAGCCGAAGAATCAGAAGGAGAACCTGAAGCAGAAGGAGAAGCAGAAGCAGCAGAAGCTGGAAAAGCAGAAGCAGAAGAAACCGAACAAGCAGAAGAAGCAGAAGCAGAACGAGAAGCAGAAGAAGAAGGAGAAAGAGAAGGATTAGGAGTAGGAGGAGCAGAAGCAGAATAAGAAGCAGAAAGAGAAGCAGAAGGAGAAGCAGAAGGAGAAACAGAAGAAGCAGAAGCAGGAGAAGCAGAAGCAGAAGCAGAATGAGAAGCACAAGAAGGAGAAATTGAAGGAGAAGGAGAAGGAGACGGAGAAGCAGAAGGAGAAGTAGGAGAAGCAGAAGAAGAAGAAGCAGGAGAAGCAGAAACAGAAGAAACAGAAGGAGAAGAGCAGAAGCAGAAGGAGAAGCAGAAGAAGCAGAAGCTGAAGCAGAAGAAGAAGAAACAGAAAAAGCAGAAGAAGCAGAAGAAGAAGCAGCAGGAGAACCAAAAGAAGAAGAAGGAGAAGGAGAAAGAGAAGGATTAGGAGTAGGAGAAACAGAAGGATAAGCAGAAGTAGAAGGAGAAGGAGAAGCAGGAGAAGCAGAAGAAGCAGAAGCAGGAGTAGCAGAAGCAGAATGAAAAGCAGAAGAAGGAGAAATTGAAACAGAAGAAGATGCAGAAGGAGAAGCAGAAGCAGAAGTAGAAGCAGAAGAAGGAGAAGCAGAAGGAGAAGAAGGAGAACAAGAAGGAGAAGGAGAAACAGAAGGAGAAGCAGAAGGAGAAGCAGAAAGAGAAGCAGGTAAAGCAGAAGAAGAAGAAGCAGAAGGAGAAGCAGAAGTAGGAGAAGGAGAAGCAGAAGGAGAAGCAGAAGCAGAAGAAGATGCAGAAGGAGAAGGAGAAGAAGCAGGAGCAGAAGGAGAAGCAGGAAAAGCAGAAGAAGCAGAAGCAAAAAGAAGCAAAAGAAGGAGAAGGAGAAGCAGAGGCAGAAGAAGAAGCATAAGGAGAAGCACAAGCAGAAGGAGATGCAGAAGGAGAAGCAGGAGAAGCAGAAGAAGCAGAAGCTGAAGGAGAATCAAAAGTACGAGAAGGAGAAGGAGGAGAAGCAGAAGCAAAAGGAGAAGCACAAGCAGAATGAGAAGCAGAAAGAGAAGCAGGAGGAGGACAAGAAGCAGAAGCAGGAGAAGCCGAAAGAGAAGAAGCAGAAACAGAAGCAGAAGGAGAAGCAGAAGCAGAAGGAGAAGCAGCAGAAGAAGTAGAACCAGAAATTCAGGCACGAGAAACAGAAGAAGCAGAAGCAGAAGGAGAAGCAAAAAGAGAAGCAGAAGGGAAGTAGAAAAAACAGCAGAAGAAGCAGAAAAACAAGCAGTTGATGCAGAAGCAGGAAGAGAAGTAGAAGCAGAAGAAGAAGAAGAAGCAGAAGCAGAAGAAGAAGAAGAAGAAGAAGGAGAAGAAGAAGAAGAAGAAGAAGAAGAAGAAGAAGAAGAAGAAGAAGAAGAAGAAGAAGAAGAAGAAGAAGAAGAAGAAGAAGAAGAAGAAGAAGAAGAAGCAGTAGAAGCATAAGAAGCAGAAGCAAGAGAAGCAGAACCAGAAGAAAAAGAAGAAGCATAAGAAGCAGAAGCAGAGGGAGAAAGAGAAGAAGGTGAAGGAGCAGCAGAAGGTGAAGCAGAAGGAGATGCAGAAGCAGAAAGAGAAGCAGAAATAGAAGGAGGAGAAGAAGGAGAAGGAGAAGCAGAAGGAGAAGGACAAGCAGGAGAAGCAGAAGAAGCAGAAGCGGGAGAAGCAGAAGAAGAAGAAGAAACAGAAGAAGGAGAAGGGGCAGAAGGAGAAGCAGAAGCAGAAGGAGAAGCAGAAAGAGAAGCAGAAGAAGCAGAAGAAACAGTAGCAGTAGAAGCAGAAGCAGAAGAAACAGAAGAAGCCGAAGAATCAGAAGGAGAACCTGAAGCAGAAGGAGAAGCAGAAGCAGCAGAAGCTGGAAAAGCAGAAGCAGAAGAAACAGAAAAAGCAGAAGAAGCAGAAGCAGAACGAGAAGCAGAAGAAGAAGGAGAAAGAGAAGGATTAGGAGTAGGAGGAGCAGAAGCAGAATAAGAAGCAGAAAGAGAAGCAGAAGGAGAAGCAGAAGGAGAAACAGAAGAAGCAGAAGCAGGAGAAGAAGAAGCAGAAGCAGAATGAGAAGCACAAGAAGGAGAAATTGAAGGAGAAGGAGAATGAGACGGAGAAGCAGAAGAGAAGTAGGAGAAGCAGAAGAAGAAGAAGCAGAAACAGAAGAAACAGAAGGAGAAGAGCAGAAGCAATAGGAGAAGCAGAAAGGGAACCAGAAGCAGAATGAGAAGCAGAAAGAGAAGCAGAAGAAGCAGAAGAAGCAGGAAAAGCAGAAGCAGAAAAAGAGAAGAAGACAAAGAAGAAGAATAAGCATAAGGAGAAGCATAAGGAGAAGCATAAGGAGAAGTATAAGGAGAAGCAGTAGAAGCAGAAGAAGCAGAAGCAGGAGAAGCAGAAGCAGAAGAAAAAGAATAAGCAAAAGAAGCAGAAGCAGAAGCAGTGGGAGAAGCAGAAGAATGAGAAGGAGAAGGAGCAGCAGAAGGAGAAGCAGAAGCAGAAAGAGAAGCAGAAACAGAAGGAGAACAAGAAGGAGAAGCAGGAGAATCAGAAGAAGCAGAAAGAGAAGGAGAAGAAGGAGAAGCAGAAGTAGAATCAGAAAAAAACAGAAGAAGAAGAAGAAGAAGAAGAAGAAGAAACAGAAGCAAAAGAAACAGAAGAAGGAGAAGAGCAGAAGCAGAAGCAGAAGGAGAAGCAGAAGCAGAAGGAGAAGCAGAAAGAGAAGCAGGAGAACCAGAAGAAGCAGGAGAAGCAGAAGAAACTGGAGAAGCCGAAGAAGCAGAAGCAGAAGCAGAATCTGAAGCAGAAAGGAGAAACAGAAGAAGCACAATCTGAAGCAGAAGCAGAAGAAACAGAAATAGTAGTATAAGCAGAAGCAGAAGCACCAGTAGTAGCAGAAGAAGAAGAAGGAGAAGGCGAAAGAGAAGGATTAGGCGTAGGAGAAGCAAAAGGATAAGCAGAACCAGAAAGAGACGCAGAAGGAGAAGCAGCACGAGAAGTAGGAGTAGCAGGAGAAGAAGAAGCAGGAGAAGCAGAAGAAACAGAATGCGCAGAGGCAGAATGAGAAGCAGAAGGGAAATTGAAGCAGAAGCAGAAGGAGAAGCAGAAGAAGGAGAAGGACAAGGAGAAGGAGAAAGAGAAGCAGAAAGAGAAGCAGAACGAGAAGCAGGAGAAGCAGAAGCTGGAGAAGCCGAAGCAGAAGAAACAGAAGAAGCGAAGAAGCAGAAGCCGAAGGAGAAGCAGAAACAGAAGGAAAAGCAGAAAGAGAAGCAGGAGAAGCAGAAGAAGCAGCAGCAGGAGAAGCAGAAGCAGAAGAAGCCGAAAAAGAAAAAGCAGAACCTGAAGCAGAAGGAGAAGCAGAAGAAGCAGAATCTGGAGAAGCAGAAGGAGAAGCAGAAGCAGAAAGAGAAGCAAAAGCAGAAGGAGAAGCAGAAGAAACAGAAGAAGCAGAGGCAGTAGTAGAAGAAGCAGAAGATTCAGAAGCAGAAGGAGAAGCAGAAGGAAAAGCAGAAGAACTAGAAGGAGAAGGAGAAACAGGAGTAGAAGCAGAAAGAGAAGCAGAAGAAGGAGCAGTAGAAGGAAAAGCGGCAGGAGAAACAGAAAGAGCAGCAGAAGGAGAAGCAGGAAATGCAGAAACAGGAGAAGAACAAGCAGAAGAAACAGAAAAAGGACAAGAAGCAGAAGCAGAAGTAGAAGCAGAAAGAGAAGGAGGGGAAGCAGAAGAAGCAGAAGCAGGAGAAGCAGAAGCATAAGAATCCGAAGAAGCAGAATCAGAACCTGAAGCAGAAGGAGAAGCAGGAGAAGCAGAAGAAGCAGAATCTTTAGAAACAGAATGAGAAGCAGAAGGAGAAGCAGAAGCAGAAAGAGAATCAAAAGCAGAAGGAGAAGCAGAAGAAACCAGAAGAATT
>NW_012292473.1:0-6287 GCF_000151885.1 Dipodomys ordii | reverse complement strand
CTGTGTCCTCCCTGTGTCCCCCGCTGTGTCCCGCTGTGTCCCCCACTGTGTCCCGCTGTGTCTACTGCTGTGTCCCCGCTGTGTCCCGCTGTGTCCCACTGTGTCCTCGCTGTGTCCCACGCTGTGTCCCCCGCTGTGTCAGGCTGTGTCCCGCGCTGTGTCACCGCTGTGTCCCGCTGTGTCCTCGCTGTGTCCCCTGCTGTCTCCCGCTCTGTCCACGCTGTGTCTCACGCTTGGTCCCTGCTGTGTCCCATTCTGTCCCGCTGTGTCCCGTTGTGCCCCCACTGTGTCCCTTTGTGTCCACAGCTGTGTACCACGCTGTGTAACACTGTGTCCCAGCTGTATCGATGCAGTGTAGCGCTGGGTCCAGCTGTGTCCTGGATGTGTTCCCCGCTGTGTCCCGCTGTATCCCTCGCTGTGTCCCCAGCTGTGTCCTCGCTCTGTCCCCCGCTGTGTCCCGCTGTGTCCTCGCTGCGTCCCCCACTGTGTCCCGCTCTGTCCCTGCTGTGTCCCGCTGTGTCCCCGCTGTGTTCCTGATGTTTCCCGCTATGTACTCCGTTGTGTTCAGCTGTGTCACCGCTGTGTCCCGGTGTGTCCCCACTGTGTCCCTTTGTGTCCACAGCTGTGTACCAAGCTTTGTAACGCTGTGTCCCCGCTGTATCGACGCTGTGGCCCGCTGGGTCACGCTGTGTCCTCGCTGTGTTCCCCGCTGTGTACCGCAGTGTCCCCCGCTGTGTCCCCCGCTGTGTCCTCGCTGTGTCCCCCGCTGTGTCCCACTCTGTCCTCGCTGGGTCCCCCGCTGTGTCCCGCTGTGTCCCCGGCTGTGTCCCGCTCTGTCCCACTCTGTCCCGCTCTGTCCCTACTGTGTCCCGCTTTGTCCTGCTGTGTCCTCACTGTGTCCCCCGCTGTCTCCCGCTCTGTCCCCCGCTGTGTCTCATGATTTGTCCTCGCTGTGTCCCACTGTGTCCCGCTGTGTCCCGCTGTGCCCCCACTGTGTCCCGTTGTGTCCACAGATGTGTACCACGCTGTGTAATGCTGTATCCCTGCTGTATCGACGCAGTGTCCTGCTTGGTCCCGCAGTGTCCTCGCTGTGTTCCCTGCTGTGTACCGCTGTGTCCCCCGCTGTGTCCCCGCTGTGTTCCGCTGTGTCCTCCCTGTGTCCCCTTCTGTGTCCCGCTCTGTCCCCTGCTGTGTCCCGCTATGTCCTCGCTGTGTCCCCGCTGTGTCCCCCGCTGTGTCCCGCTGTGTCCCCTCTCGGTCTCCGCTGTCCCCCGCTGTGTCCCCCGCTGTGTCCCGCTGTGTCCCACTGTGTCCCCTGCTTTGTCCCGCTGTGTTCACACAGTGTCACCGCTGTGTCCCGCTGTGTCACAAAGTGTCCCATGGTGTCACACTTTGTCCCCCGCTGTGTCCCCCGCTGAGTCACTTCTGTGTCGCCTCTGTGTCCCGCTGTGTTCCCGGTGTGTCCCGCTTTGTCCCGCTGTGTACCCCGCTGTGTCCCGCTATGTTCCCACATTGTCCCCACTGTGTCCCGTTGTGTCCCCAGCTGTGTACCCCACTGTGTCCAGCTATGTCCCCGTTGTATCGATGCTGGGTCCCGCTGTGTCTTCCCTGTGTACCCCGCTGTGTCCTGCTGTGTCCCCCACTATGTCCCGCTGTGTCTACTGCTGTGTCCCCGCTGTGACCCGCTGTGTCTCACTGTGTCCTCGCTGTGTCCCATGCTGTGTCCCCCGCTGTGTCAGGCTGTGTCCCGCGCTGTGTCACCGCTGTGTCCCACTGTGTCCTCGCTGTGTCCCCTGCTGTCTCCCGCTCTGTCCACGCTGTGTCTCACGCTTTGTCCCCGCTGTGTCCCACTCTGTCCCGCTGTGTCCCGCTGTGCCCCCACTGTGTCCTTTTGTGTCCACAGCTGTGTACCACGCTGTGTAACGCTGTATCCCTGCTGTATCGACGCTGTGTCCCGCTGGGTCCCGCTGTGTGCTGGATGTGTTTCCCGCTGTGTCCTGCTGTGTCCCTCGCTGTGTCCCACGCTGTGTCCTCGCTGTGTCCCCCGCTTTGTCCCGCTGTGTCCTTGCTGCGTCCCCCACAGTGTCCTGCTGTGTCCCCCGTTGTGTCCCGCTGTGTCCCGCTGTGTCCCGCTCTGTCCCTGCTGTGTCCCGCTGTGTCCCGCTGTGTCCCCGCTGTGTTCCCGATGTGTCCCGCTATGTACTCCGTTGTGTCCAGCTGTGTCACCGCTGTGTCCCGCTGTGTCCCAACTCTGTCTCCGCTGTCCCCCGCTGTGACCCCGCTGTGTCCCGCTGTGTCCCCCACTTTGTCCCTCTGTGTCCCCGCAGTGTCCCCGCTGTGTCCCGCAGTGTCACAATGTGTCCCCTTGTGTCCCGATTTGTCCCAAGCTGGGTCCCCAACTGAGTCCCTACTGTGTCTCCGCTGTGTCCCACTGTGTCCTCGCTGTGTCTCCCGCTGTCTCCTGCTTTGTCCCCCGCTGTGTCCCGCTCTGTCCCGCTGTGTCCTCGCTGTGTCCCCCGCTGTGTCCAGCTGAGTCCCTGCTTTGTCGCAAGCTATGTCCTGCTGTGTCCCGCTGTGTACCCCGCTGTGTCCCGCTGTGTACCCCGCTGAGTCCCGCTATGTTCCTGCAGTGTCCCCGCTGTGTCCCGCTGTGTCCCGTTGTGTCCTCGCTGTGTCCCCCGCTGTGTCCCTTTGTGTCCCCAGCTGTGTCCCCCGCTGTGTCCCGCTCTGTCCTCACTGGGTCCCCCACTGTGTCCCGCTGTGTCCCCGGTTGTGTCCCGCTGTGTCCCGCTGTGTCCCGCTCTGTCTCTGCTGTGTCCCGCTGTGTCCTGCTGTGTCTTCGCTGTGTCTCCTGCTGTCTCCCGCTCTGTCCCCCGCTGTGTCTCACGATTTGTCCTCGCTGTGTCCCACTGTGTCCCGCTGTGTCCCGCTGTGCCCCCACTGTGTCCCCTTGTGTCCACAGATTTGTACCACACTGTGTAACGCTGTATCCCTGCTGTATCGACGCTGTGTCCCGCTGGGTCCCGCTGTGTCCTCGCCGTGTTCCCTGCTGTGTCCCGCTGTTTCCTGCTGTGTCCTCGCTGTGTCCCCCGCTGTCTCCCGCTCTGTCCCCCGCTTCGTCTCACGATTTGTCCTCGCTGTGTCCCACTGTGTCCCGCTGTGTCCCGCTGTGCCCCCACTGTGTCCCCTTCTGTCCACAGATTTGTATCACACTGTGTAACGCTGTATCCCCGCTGTATCGATGCTGGGTCCCGCTGGGTCCCGCTGTGTCCTCGCCGTGTTCCCTGCTGTGTCCCGCTGTGTCCTGCTGTGTCCTCGCTGTGTCCCCCGCTGTCTCCCGCTCTGTCCCCCGCTTCGTCTCACGATTTGTCCTCGCTGTGCCCCCACTGTGTCCCGTTGTGTCCACAGATGTGTACCACGCTGTGTAAGGCTGTATCCCAGCTGTACCGACACTGTGTCCCGCTGGGTCCCACTGGGTCCTCGCTGGGTCCACCGCTGTGTCCCGCTGTTTCCACCGCTGTGTCCCGCTGTGTCCCCCGCTCTCTCCCCCTGTGTCCACCGCTGTGTCCCGCTGTTTCCCCTGCTGTGTCCCGCTGTGTCCTCGCTGTGTCCCCTGCTGTCTCCCGCTCTGTCCCCCGCTGTGTCTCACGCTTTGTCCCCGCTGTGTCCCACTGTGTTCCGCTGTGTCCCGCTGTGCCCCCACTGTGTCCCGTTGTGTCCACAGCTGTGTACCACGCTGTGTAACGCTGTATCCCCGCTGTTTCGACGCTGTGTTCCCCTCTGTGTCCCGCAGTGTGCCCCGCTGTGTCCCCCGCTGTGTCCTCGCTGTGTCCCCCAGTGTGTCCCGCTGTGTCCTCGCTGGGTCCTCTGCTGTGTCCCGCTGTGTCCCCCGCTCTGTCCCCCTTTGTCTACCGCTCTGTCCCCGCTGTGTCCCGCTGTGTCCTGTTGTGTCCTCGCTATGTCCCCCGCTGTCTCCCGCTCTGTCCCCCACTGTGTCTCACGATTTGTCCTCGCTGTGTCCCACTGTGTCCCGCTCTGTCCCGCTGTGCCCCCACTGTGTCCCGTTGTGTCCACAGATGTGTACCACGCTGTGTAAGGCTGTACCTCAGCTGTATCGACGCTGGGTCCCGCTGGGTCCCACTCTCTCCCCCTGTGTCCACCGCTGTGTCCCGCTGTTTCCCCCGCTGTGTCCCGCTGTGTCCTCGCTGTGTCCCACGCTGTCTCCCGCTCTGTCCCCCGCTGTGTCTCACGCTTTGTCCCCGCTGTGTCCCACTGTGTTCCGCTGTGTCCCGCTGTGCCCCCACTGTGTCCCGTTGTGTCCACAGCTGTGTACCACACTGTGTAATGCTGTGTCATCGCAGTATCGATGCTGGGTCCTGCTGGGTCCCGCTGTGTCCTCGCTGTGTTCACGGCTGTGTCCCGCAGTGTCCCCCGCTGTGTCCCCCGCTGTGTCCTCGCTGTGTTCCCCGCTGTGTCCCGCTGTGTCCTCGCTGGGTCCCCCACTGTGTCCCACTGTGTCCCTCGCTGTGTCCCGCTGTGTCCCGCTCTGTCCCTGCTGTGTCCCGCTGTGTCCTGCTGTGTCCTCGCTGTGTCCCCCGCTGTCTCCCGCTCTGTCCCCCGCTACGTCTCACTATTTGTCCTCGCTGTGTCCCACTGTGTCCTGCTGTGCCCCCACTGTGTCCCGTTGTGTCCACAGATGTGTACCACGCTGTGTAATGCTGTATCCCCGCTGTATCGACGCTGTGTCCCGCTGGGTCCCGCTGTGTCCTCACTGTGTTCTCCACTGTGTCCCACAGTGTCCCCCGCTGTGTCCCCCGCTCTGTCCTCGCTGTGTCCCCCGCTGTGTTCCGCTGTGTACTCGCTGGGTCCTCCTCTGTGTCTCGCTGTGTCCCCCGCTGTGTCCCGCTGTGTCCTCGCTGGGTACCCCGCTGTGTCCCGCTGTGTCCTCGCTGTGTCCCCCGCTGTGTCCCGCTGTGTCCTCGCTTTGTCCCCCCCTGTGTCCTGCTGTGTCCTCGCTGGGTCCCCCGCTGTGTCCCGCTGTGTCCCGCTGTGTCCTGCTCTGTCCCTGCTGTGTCCCGCTGTGTCCTGCTGTGTCTTCGATGTGTCCCCCGCTGTCTCCCGCTCTGTCCCCTGCTTCGTCTCACGATTTGTCCTCGCTGTGTCCCACTGTGTCCCCCTGTGTCCCGCTGTGCCCCCACTGTGTCCCGTTATGTCCACATATGTGTACCACGCTGTGTAACGCTGTATCCCCGCTGTATCGACGCTGTGTCCCGCTGTGTCCTCGCTGTGTTCCCCGCTGTGTCCCGCTGTGTCCCGCTCTGTCCCTGCTGTGTGCCGCTGTGCCCTGCTGTGCCCTCCCTGTGTCCCCCGCTGTCTCCCGCTCTGTCCCCCGCTGTATCTCACGATTTGTCTTCGCTTTGTCCCACTGTGTCCCGCTGTGTCCCGCTGTGCCCCAACTGTGTCCCCTTGTGTCCACAGATGTGTACCACACTGTGTAACGCTGTATCCCCGCTGTATCAACGCTGTGTCCCGCTGTATCCCGCTGGGTCCCGCTGTGTCCCCCGGTGTGTCCCCTGCTGTTTTCCTGTCTGTGTCCCCCGCTGTGTCCTGCTGTGTCCTCGCTGGGCCCCCCGCTGTTTCCCGCTGGGTACCCCGCTGTGTCCCGCTGTGTCCCCTGCTGTGTACCCTGCTTTGTCCCACTGTGTTCCCCGCTGTGTCCAGCTGTGTCCCCCGCTGTGTCCCGCTGTGTCCTCGCTGTGTCGCGCTCTGTCTAACCCTTGTCCCCGCTGTGTCCCGCGCTGTCCCGTGGTGTCCCGCTTTGTCCCCCGCTGTGTCCACCGCTGTGTCCCGCTGTGTCCCGCTCTGTCCCTGCTGTGTCCTGCTGTGTCCTGCTGTGTCCTCGCTGTGTCCCCCGCTGTCTCCCGCTCTGTCCCCTGCTACGTCTCAAGATTTGTCCTCGCTGTGTCCCACTGTGTCCCCCTCTGCCCCCACTGTGTCCCGTTGTGTCCACAGATGTGAACCACGCTGTGTAACGCTGTATCCCCGCTGTATCGACGCTGGGTCCCGCTGGGTCCCGCTGTGTCCTCGCTGTGTTCCCCGCTGTGTCCCGCAGTGTCCCCCGCTGTGTCCCCCGCTGTGTCCTTGCTGTGTCCCCCACTGTGTCCCACTGTGTCCTCGCTAGGTCCTCCGCTGTGTCCTGCTGTGTCCCCCGCTGTGTCCCGCAGTGTCCCGCTCTGTCCCACTCTGTCCCTGCTGTGTCCCGCTGTGTACTGCTGTGTCCTCGCTGT
>NW_012292472.1:0-1189 GCF_000151885.1 Dipodomys ordii | reverse complement strand
GGAACACAGCGTGGGACACAGTGAGGACACAGGGGGACACAGCGGGACACAGCGGGACACAGCAGGAACACAGCAGTAGACACAGCGGGAAACAGCAGGGGACACAGCGGGACACAGCGGGGGACACAGGGAGGACAGAGCGCGACACAGCGGGGACACAGCGGGGACTCAGCGGAGGACACAGCGGGGGACAAAGCAGGCCACCACGGGACACAGCGGGAAACAGCGGTGACCCTGCGGGGACACAGCGGGACACAGCGGCGGACACAGCAAGGACACAGCGGGACACAGCAGTGGACACAGCGAGGACACAGCGGGGGACACAGCGGGGGACACTGCGAGACACAGCGCGGAACACAGCGAGGACACAGCGGGACCCAGCGGGACACAGCGTCGATACAGCGGGGACACAGCGTTACACAGCGGGGTACACAGCTGTGGACACAACGGGACACAGTGGGGGCACAGCGGGACACAGCAGAACACAGTGGGACACAGCGGGGACAAAGCGTGAGACACAGCGGGGGACAGAGCGGGAGACAGCGGGGGAGACAGCGAGGACACAGCGGGACACAGCGGGGGACACAGCGGGACACAGCGGTGGACACAGCGGGACAGAGCGGGGGACACAGCGGGACACAGCGGTGGACACAGCAGGACACAGCTGTGGACACAGCGAGGACACAGCAGAACCCAGCGGGACACAGGGTCCATACAGCGGGGACAGAGTGGGCCACAGCGGGGTACACAGTTGGGGTCACAACGGGGCACATCCGAGGACACAGCAAGGACTCAGCGGAACACAGCGTGGGACACAGTGAGGACACAGGGGGACACAGCGGGACACAGCGGGACAGAGCAGGAACACAGCAGTAGACACAGCGGGACACAGCCGGGGACACATTGGGACACAGCGGGGACACAGCGGTACTCAGCAGGGGACACAGCAGTACACAGCGGGACACAGCGGGGACACAGCGGGGACTCAGCGGGGGACACAGCAGGGGACAAAGCGGGACACCGAGGGGACTCAGCGGGGGACACAGCTGGGGACAAAGCAGGACACCATGGGACACAGTGTGACACAGCGGGACACAGCGGGGACACTGCGGGGACACAGCGGGACAAAGCGGGGGACACAGCCTGACACAACGAAGTACACAGCGGGACACAGCGGGCACAAAGTGGG
>NW_012292471.1:0-6472 GCF_000151885.1 Dipodomys ordii | reverse complement strand
GCGAAACAGAGCGTGACACAGTGGGGACACAGCACGGGACACATGTCGGGACACAGCGGGGGACACAGAGGGACACAGCGGGGTACACAGCAGGCACAAAGCGGGACACAGCGGGGGACACAGCGAGGACAAAGCGGGACACAGCGGTGACACAGCGGGACACAGCTGGGGACACTGCGGGACACAGCGGGACACAGCTGGGACACAGCAAGGACACAGCGGGGGACACAGCGGGACACAGCCGGACACAGCCGGGGACACAGCGGGACACAGCGGGGGACACAGCAGGACACAGCGGGGAACAAAGAGAGGACACAGCGGGACCCAGCGGGACACAGCGTCGATAGAGTGGGGACACAGCGGGACACAGCAGTGAAACAACTGGACTCAGCGGGGGACACTGTGGGACCCAGTGGGACCCAGTGGGGACACAGCAAGGACACAGCGGGGGACACAGCGGGACACAGCGGGACACAGCTGGGGACACAGCAAGGGACACAGGGGGAGACACAGCGGGACACAGTCGGGAACACAGAGAGAGACACAGCAGGACCCAGCGGGACACAGCGTCGATACAGCGGGTACACAGCGGGACACAGCGGGGTACACAGCTGTTGACACAACGGGACACAGTGGGGGACACAGCGGGACACAGCGGGACACAGCAGGGCACAGCAGGGACAAAACGGGAGACACAGTGAGGAACAGAGCAGGACACAGCGGGGGACACAGAGAGGACACAGTGGGGACACAGCGAGACTCAGCCGGGGACACAGCGGGAGAAAAAGCGGGACACCACAGGACACAGTGGGACACAGCGGGACACAGCTGGGTCACTGCGGGACACAGTGGGGGACAAAGCGGGACACAGCGGGACACAGCGGGGCACAGCAGGGACAAAACGGGAGACACAGTGGGGAACAGAGCAGGACACAGCGGGGGACACAGAGAGGACACAGTGGGGACACAGCGAGACTCAGCCGGGGACACAGCGGGGGAAAAAGCGGGACACCACGGGACACAGTGGGACACAGCGGGACACAGCGGGGTCACTGCGGGACACAGTGGGGGACAAAGCGGGACACAGCGGGACACAGCGGGGACGCAGCGGGACACAGCGGGACACGGCGGGGGACACAGCGGGACACAGAGCGGGACATAGCGAGGACACAGCGGGTCACAGCGGGACACAGCGGGGGACACAGCGAGGACACAGTGGGGGACACAGTGGGGGAAACAGCTGGACACAGCGGGAAACACAGCGAGGAAACAGCGGCACCCAGCGGGAAACAGCGTAGATACAGCGGAGACAGAGCGTTACACAGCATGGTACAAAGCTGTGGACACAACGGGACACAGTAAGGGCACAGCGGGACACAGCGGGACGCAGTGGGACACAGCGGGGACAAAGCGTGAGACACAGCAGGGGACAGAGCTGGAGACAGCGGGGGACACAGCGGATACAAAGCGAGGACACAGCGGTACAGAGCGGGACACTGCAGGGCACAGCGGGGGACACAGAGGGACAAAGCAGGGGACACAGCGAGGACACAACGGATCACAGAGTGGGACACAGTGAGGACACAGCAAGACAAAGCGGGGACACAGCGGCGACTCACCGGGGGACACAGCGGGGGACAAAGCGGGACACCACAGAACACAGTGGGAAACAGCGGGACACAGCGGGGAAACTGCCGGGACACAGGGGGACAAAGCGTGGGACACATAGGGACACAGCGGGGGACACAGCGGGGGACACAGCGGGACACAGTGGGACACAGCGGGGCACACAGGGGGGACACAGCGGGATCCAGCGGGGAACACAGCGAGGACACAGCGGGACCCAGCGGTACACAGCGTCGATACAGCGGGGACACAGCGTTACACAGCGTGGTACACAGCTGTGAACACAACGGGACACAGTGGGGGCACAGCGGGACACAGCAGGACACAGTGGGACACAGCGGGGACAAAGCTTGAGACACAGCGGGGTACAGAGCAGGAGACAGCGGGGGACACAGCGAGGACACAGCGGGACACAGCGCTGACACTGCGGGGGACACAGCGGGGACACAGCGGCACACAGCCGGACAAAGCGGGACACAGCGGGGGGACAGGGGGGACCCAGCGGGACCCAGCGCGGGACAAAGCGTGGACACATTGGGACACAGCGGGGACACAGCGGGACACAGCGGGGGACACAGCAGTACACAGCGGGACACAGCGGGTCAAAGCGAGGGACACAGAGGGGTACATAGCGGGACACAGTGGGGAACACAGGGAGGACACAGCGGGACACAGTGTCGATACAGCGGGGACACAGCGGGACACAGTGGGGTACACAGCTGGGGACACAACGGGACACAGCGGGGGACACAGTGAGGACACAGCAGAACACAGCGTGGGAAACAGTGAGGACACAGCGGGACAAAGTGGGGACACAGCAGTAGACACAGCGAGACACAGAGGTTGACACAGCGGGACACAGCGGGGAACACAGCGAGGACACAGCGGGGACACTGCGGGAACATAGTGGGACACAGCGGGGCACACAGCGGGACACAGCGGTACACAGCTTGGGACACAGCGGGAACACAGCAGGACACAGCAGGGGACACAGCGAGGACACAGCGGGACACAGTGGGACACAGCGTGGGACAAAGCGGGAGACAGCAGGGGACACAGCGAGGACACAGAGGGACACAGCGGCGACACATAGAGGACTCAGAGGGGGACACAGTGGGGGACAGAGCGGGACACATCGGGACACTGCGGGGCACAGCGTGAGACACAGCGGGACACAGCGGGGGACCCAGCGGGACACAGCGGGACACAGCGGGACACTGCGGGGCACAGCGGGGGACACAGCGGGACACAGCGGGGGACACAGGGAGGACACAGCTTAACACAGCATGGGACAAAGCGAGGACACAGCGGGACACAGCGAGACACAGCGGGACACAGCGGGGCCCCAGCAGTGGACACAGCGTGACACAGCGGGGGACAAAGCGGGACACCACGGAACACAGCAGGACACAGCGTGAAACAGCGGTGAACCTGCGGGGACACAGCGGGACACAGCGGGGGACACAGCGGGACCCAGCGGGACACAGCGGGGGACACAGCGGGACACAGCGTCTATAGAGCGGGGACACAGCGGGACACAGCAGGTCACAGCGTGGGACACAGCGGGACACAGCGGGACACAGCGGGGGACACAGCAGGGACACAGCGGTGGACACAGAGGGACAGAGCAGGGGACACAGCAGGAGACACAGAGGGACACAGCAGGACACAGCGGGGGACACAGGGGGGACACAGCGGGACACAGCAGGGGACACAGCGAGGACACAGCGGGACACTTCTGGGACACAGCGGGAATCAGCGGGGGACACAGCGTGACACAGCGGGACACAGTGGGGACACAGCAGGGACACAGCGGGGGACACAGTGGGACAGAGCAGGGGACACAGCAGGGGACACAGAGGGACAGAGCGGGACACAGTAGGGGACACAGGGGAGACACAGTGGGACACAGCGGGGGACACAGTGAGGACACATTGGGAAACAGCGGGGACACAGCGGGACTCAGAGGGGGACACAGCAGTACACAGCGGGACACAGCGGGGCACAGCAGGGACACAGCGGGGGACACAGCGGGAAACAGCGAGGGACACTGTGGGGGACACAGCGGGACACAGTGTGGAACACAGAGAGTACACAGCGGGACCCAGCGGGACACAGCGTCGATACAGCGGGGACACAGCGTGACACAGCACGGTACATAGCTGGGGACACAACGGGACACAGTGGGGGACATAGCGGGACACAGCGGCACACAGCGGGACACAGCGGGTCACAGCGGGGACAAAGCGGGGGACACAGCGGGAAACAGCGAGGGACACTGCGGGGGACATAGCGGGACAAAGTGTGGAACACAGAGAGTACACAGCGGGACCCAGCGGGACACAGCGTCGATACAGCGGGGACACAGCGTGACACAGCAGGGTACATAGCTGGGGACACAACGGGACACAGTGGAGGACATAGCGGGACACAGTGGGACACAGCGGGTCACAGCGGGGACAAAGCGGGGACTCAGCGGGGGACACAGCGGGGGACAAACGGGACACCACTGAATACAGCGGGATACAGCGGGACACACGGGGGACACAGCAGGACATAGCGGGACACAGAGGGGGACACAGCGGGACACAGCGGGGGACAGAGCGGGGGACAAAGCGGGACACCACGAGTCACTGTGTGTCACATCGGGACACAGCGGCGACACTGCGGGGACACAGCGGGACAAAATGGGGGACACAGCGGGACACAGCGGGAGACAGCATTGGACACAGGAGGGGATAGCGGGGGACAGAGAGGGGACACAGCGGAACACAGCGGTGACACAGCTGGACACAGCTGGGTACACAGCGGGACATAGAAGACACACAGCGGGGACACAGCGGGACACAGCGGGGAACTCACCGGGACACAGCGGGGGACACAACAAGGACACAGCTGAACACTGTGGGAGACCCAGCCAGGACACATCCGGAACCAGTGGAACACAGTGTGACACAGCGGGGACACAGCAGGGAACACAGCGGGACACAGTGGGGGACACAGGGGGGACAAAGCGGGACACAGCGGGGGACACAGCAGGACACAGCGGGACACAGCGGGGACACAGCGGTGGACACAGAGGGACAGAGCAGGGGATACAGCAGTAGACACAGAGGGACACAGCGGGACACAGCGGGGGACACAGGGGGACACAGCGGGACACAGGGGGGACACAGCGAAGACACATTGGGACACAACGGGGACACAGCGGGACTCAGCGGGGGACATAGAAGCACACAGCGGGACACAGCGCATCACAGCAGGGACAGAGCGGGTGACACAGAGGGGTACACAGCAGGACACAGCAGTGGACAAAGCAGGACACAGTGGGGGACACAGCGAGGACACTGCAGCACACTGCGGGAGACACAGCAAGGACACAGCGGGACACAGTGGAACACAGCGGGACATAGCAGTGACACAGCAGGGGACACAGCGGGACACAGCGGGGGAGACAGGGAGGACACAGCGGGACAAAGCGGGGGACAATGCGGGACACAGCGAGGGACACAGCGTCGATAGAGCGGGGACACAGCGGGGTACACAGTTGGGGACACAACGAGACACAGTGGTTGACATAGCAGGACACAACGGGACACAGCGGGACACAGCGGGGCACAGCGGGGACAAAGCGGGAGACACAGCAGGGAACAGAGCAGGACACAGCGGGGGACACAGCGAGGACACAGCGGGACACAGCCGGGACACAGCGGGGACTCAGCGGGGGACACAGTGGGGGACAAACGGGACACCACGGAACACAGCGGGATACAGCGGGACACAACGGGGACAAAGCGGGACTCAGCGGGGAACACAGCAGGGGACAAAGCGGGACACCACGGGACACAGTGTGACACATTGCGCCACAGCGGCGATACTACGGGGACACAGCGGGACAAAGTGGGGGACACAGCGGGACACAGCAGGGGACACAGCAGGGTATAGCGGGGGACAGAGAGTGGACAGAGTGGAACACAGCGGTGACACAGCTGGACACAGCGGGGTACAAAGCGGGACACAGCGGGCACACAGCGCGGACACAGCAGGGACACAGCAGGGGACACAGTGGGACACAGCAGGGACACAGCAGGGGACACAGAGGGACACAGCGGGACACAGCGGGACACAGCGGGGCACAGCAGGGACACAGCGAGGGACACAGCAGGGGACACAGCGGGACACACCGGGGGACATAGCAGGACACAGCAGGGGACACAGGGAGGACACAGCGGGACACAGTGGGGGACACAGCGGAACACAGCGAGGGACACAGCGGGGGACACAGTGGGACACAGCAGGGTACACTGAGAGGACCCAGCGGGACCCAGCGGGACACAGCGTTGATACAGCGGGGACACAGCGGGACAAAGCGGGGTACACAGCTGGGGACACAAGGGGACACAGTGGGGGACATAGCGGGAAACACTGGGACACAGCGCGACACAGCGGGGCACAGCGGGGACAAAGCGGGAGACACAGCGGGGAACAGAGCAGGACACAGCGGGGGACACAGCGAGGACACAGCGGGACACAGCGAGGACACAGCGGGACACAGCCGGGGACACAGCGGGACACAATGGGGAACACAGCGGGGGACACAGCAGAACACAGCGGCACACAGCAGGGGACACAGTGGTGACACAGTGGTACACAGCGTGGGACACAGCGAGGACACAGCAAAACACAGCGTGGGACAACGCGAGAGACAGCGGGGGACACAGCGAGGACACAGCGGGTCACAGCGGGGACACAGCGGGACACAGCGGGGGACACAACGACGACACAGCAGACACAGCGGGGGACACAGCAGGGACACAGCGGAACTCAGCGGGGAACACTGGGGGGA
>NW_012292470.1:0-1509 GCF_000151885.1 Dipodomys ordii | reverse complement strand
CATACAGCAGATAAAAAAGTGTAGGTCATAGCAGGTGGTATGTTATGTCACAATATATACACATAAACGGAAATGATTAAACTGGAAAATAAAATGTATTTTAAGAAATTGTATTAACAGATGCAAAAGCATGTTGAATTATAATCACTATGATTAAATTTCAATATAAATAATTCAAGGTGTATCCAAGAAAGCAAAAAATGTATCCAAGCCCCAGTATGATCTAGGACATCCAATTGTAGAGTACATGTAACTGGATACTACAGACTGAAGAGAGAAAAGATAAAATAGGAATATTATATATTTGAAGAAATGTTAGGTAAATATTTTGAGATTTCATCAAAACAGAATTCTCAGCAAATTTTAAAAAAATAGTGAGAAAAAGCCAATCTAAATACATCTTATATATATATCGTAAAATATAAAAGAATAATTTAAATAATTGTACAAAGGGTAATAACAGTTTTGTAAAAGGCAAGAAATGGATAAACATTTGAAAGTCCTAAAAGACAGAACAAAACAGAACAAAATTTAAAACAAAAACAAAAAAATCCGGTATGTTTCAGCCAAGTATTTTTCTCTGCAGTGAAAACATTTTTCAATTAAATAAAATACACATATTTTAAGTAAACCAAATCTGAGGAGCATTTATCACCAGCCAATATGCACACGAAAATATAAAGGCATTTCTTATGCTGATGGCAAAATAATACCATCTGGAATTCTGACTCAGCAAGAAGTGAAGAATTCTGGTAATGATAAACATGTGGGTAAATATAGCATATATTTATATTTCGTATTTATATTTCATCTTTTGAAATCTCTAAATCAAAAAAGCAAACCCAAATATACAATAAGATTTAGAACATGCATAGAAGTGTCATATATGGCATGTAATTGCAAAGGGCTAACTTAGGTCAGGCTATTCTGTTATAAATTCTCATGTTGCACATGTACAGTCTTTACATTAATACAAAAAAATGAGCACTTGAAAGTGAATACATCATAAATATGTTAGAAACAATAGCAAGAAAAAAAACATTTGAATACATATCTTAGGGTTCATTTCCCTAACATCAACTTACCTGACCGTTTCTGCTTGTCTCAGACATATACTAGTTATTGCAAATAAGGGAAACCATGGGATCTATGTTTCTTTGGGCCTGGCTTACTTCACTTAATATAATTTTTCCAAGTCTTTCCATTTCCTAACAAATGGGGCAATGTCATTCTTTCTGATGGAGGCATAGAATTCCATTGTGTATATATACCACATTTTCTTGATCCATTCATCTACTGAGGGGCATCTGGGTTGGTTCCAAATCTTAGCTATGGTAAATAAGGCTGCAATAAACATAGTTGTGCTGGTAGCTTTAGTATGGTCTTGTTTTCACTGTATTTGATGTAGGTATGATTTGTGGAAGAGTAGGTAGACCCATTGCAACAATGAGATGTAACATACCTTATGTCGAGAAATGAATTTTACAACTTTGGCGCAAGAATGGGGGG
>NW_012292469.1:0-7664 GCF_000151885.1 Dipodomys ordii | reverse complement strand
CAGCGGGACAAAGCGGGGGACACAGCGGGACACAGCGGGACACAGCAAGGCACAACGGGGTCACAGCAGTGGACACAGCGGGACACAGCGGGGGACACAGTGGGACACAGCGGGGACACAGGGACACAGAGGGGACACAGCGGGGGACACAGCGGGACACAGCGGAGACACAGCGGGGACACAGCGGGACCCAGCAGGACACAGCGGGACACAGCGGGACACAGCGGGGGACACTGGGAGGACACAGCGGAACACAATATGGGACAAAGTGAGGACACAGCGGGACACAGAGAGACACAGCAGGACACAGCGTGAAACAGCGGTGAACCTGAAGGGACACAGCGGGACACAGCGGGGGACACAGCAGGACCCAGAGGGACACAGCGGGGGCCACAGCAGGACACAGCGGGGACAAAGCGGGACACAGCGGGCGACACAGCAGGGACAAAGCGTGACACAGTGGGGGACACAGCGAGGACACAGCAGGACACAGCGGTGACACAGCGGGACTCAGCTGGGGACACTGCGGGACACATCGGGACACAGCGGGGACACAGCAAGGACACAGCGGGGGACACAGCAAGACACAGCCGGACACAGCCGGGGACACAGAGGGACACAGCGAGAGAAACAGCGGGGGACACAGCGGGACACAGCGGAGAACAAAGAGAGGACACAGCGGGACCCAGCCGGACAGAGGGTCGATGGAGCGGGGACACAGAGGGACACAGTGGTGACACAGGGGGACTCAGCGGGGGATACTGCGGGACACAGCGGGGGACACAGCGGGACACAGTGGGGGACACAGCAAGGGACACAGCAGGACCCAGCGGGACAAAGTGTCGATACAGCGGGAGCACAGCGGGACACAGCGGGGTACACAGCTGATGACACAACGGGACACAGTGGGAGACACAGCGGGACACAGAGGGACACAGAGGGACACAGAAGGGACAGAGCGTGACACAGCTGGACACTGAGGGAGACAGAGCGAAGACACAGCCGGACACAGCGAAACACAGCCTGACACAGTGGGGACACAGCAGGGGACACAGCGGGACACAGCGGGGGACACAGCGGGACACAGCGGGACACAGAGGGGACAAAGCGGGACACAGCGGGGGACACAGCGAGGACACAGCGGGGGACACAGTGGGACACAAAGGGGACAAAGCGGGACACAGCGGGGGACACAGCGAGGACACAGCGGGACAAAGCGGTGACAAAGCGGGACACAGCGGGGGACACAGCGAGGACACAGCGGGACACAGCGGTGACAAAGCGGGACACAGCGGGGGACACAGCGGGACACAGCAGGACACAGCGTCGATAGAGCGGGGACAGAGCGGGACACAGCGGTGACACAGCGGGACTCAGCGGGGGACACTGCGGGACCCAACGGGACCCAGCGGGGACACAGCAAGGACACAGCGGGGGACACAGCGGGACACAGCGGGACACAGCGGGGGACACAGCGAGGGACACAGCGGGGGACACAGCGGGATACAGTTGGGATCACAGAGAGGACACAGCACGACCCAGCGGGACACAGCGTCGATACAGCGGGGACACAGCGGGACACAGCGGGGTCACTGCGGGACACAGTGGGGGACAAAGAGGGACACAGCAGACACAGCGGGACACAGCAGGACACAGCGGGGGACACAGCGAGGACACAGCGGGACACAGCGGGGACACAGCGGGGATTCAGCTGGGGACACAGCGGGGAACAAAGCGGGACACCACGGAACACAGCGGGACACAGCGCGAAACAGCGGTGACCCTTCGGGGACACAGCGGGACACAGCGGGGGACACAGCGGGACACAGCGGGTGACACAGCAGAACACAGTGGGGGACACAGCGAGGACACAGTGGGACACAGCAAGACACAGCATCGAAACAGCGGGGACACAGCGGTACACAGCGGGGTACACAGCTGGGGACACAACGGGACACAGCGGGTGACCCAGCGAGGACACAGTGGGACACAGCAGGGACACAGCGAGGACACAGCGGGACACAGCGGGGGACACAGCGAGGACACAGCGGTACACAGCGGGGTACCCAGCGAGGACACAGCGGGACACAGCGAGGGAAACAGCGGGACACAAGGGAGGACCCAGCGAGGACACGGCGGGACAAAGCGGGGGTCACAGCGAGGACACAGCGGGGGACACAGCGGGGGACACTGCGGGACACAGTGGGGAACACAGCGAGGACACAGCGGGACACAGCGGGACATAGCGTCGATACAGCGGGGATACAGCATTACACAGCGTGGTACACATCTGTGGACACAACGGGACACAGTGGGAGCACAGCAGGACACAGTGGGACACAGCGAGGACAAATCGTGAGACGTAGCGGGGGACAGAGCGGGAGACAGCGGGGGACACAGAGAGGACACAGCAGGACACAGCGGGACACCGCAGGGACAGAGCGGGACACAGCGGGACACAGCGAGGGACACAGCGGGACACAGTGGGGGACCCAGCGAGGACACAGCGGGACACAGCGGGGAACACAGTGAGGACACAGCGGGGGACACAGCGGGGGACACTGCGGGACACAGCCGTGAGCACAGCGAGGACACAGCGGGACCCAGCGGGACACCACGTCGATACTGCGGGGACACAGCGTTACACAGCGTGGTACACAGCTGTGGACACAACGGGACACAGTGGGGGCACAGCGGGACACAGCGGAACACAGTGGGACACAGCGGGGACAAAGCGTGAGACACAGCGGGGGACAGAGCGGGAGACAGCGGGGGACACAGCGAGGACACAGCGGGACACAGCGGGGGAAACAGCGGGAGACAGCGGTGGACACAGGGGGAGAGAGCGGGGGACACAGCGGGACACAGCGGTGGAAACAGCGGGACACAGCGGTGGACCCAGCGAGGACCCAGCGGGACCCAGCGGGACACAGCATCGATACAGCTGGGATACAGCCTTACACAACGTGGTACACATCTGTGGACACTACGGGACACAGTGGGGGCACAGCGGGACACAGTGGGACACAGCGAGGACAAATCGTGAGACACAGCGCCGGACAGAGCGGGAGACAGCGGGGGACACAGCGAGGACACAGCAGTACACAGCGAGACACAGCAGGGACAGAGCGGGACACAGCGGGACACAGCGGGACACAGCGGGGGACACAGCGGGACACAGCGGAGGACCCAGCGAGGACACAGCGGGACACAGTGGGGGATACAGCGAGGACACAGCGGGGGACACAGCGGGGGACACTGCGGGACACAGCGGGGAACACAGCGAGGACACAGCGGGACCCAGCGGGACACAGTGTTGATACAGCGGGGATACAGCATTACAAAGCGTGGTTCACATCTGTGGACACAACGGGACACAGTGGGGGCACAGCGGGACACAGTGGGACACAGCGAGGACAAATCGTGAGACGTAGCGGGGGACAGAGCGGGAGACAGCGGGGGACACAGCGAGGACACAGCAGGACACAGCGGGACACAGCAGGGACAGAGCGGGACACAGCGGGACACAGCGAGGGACACAGCGGGACACAGTGGGGGACCCAGTGAGGACACAGCAGGACACAGCGGGGAACACAGCGAGGACACAGCGGGGGACACAGCGGGGGACACTGAGGGACACAGCGGGACACAGCATCGATACAGCGGGGATACAGCGTTACACAGCGTGGTACACAGCTGTGGACACAACGGGACACAGTGGGGGCACAGCGGGACACAGCGGAACACAGTGGGACACAGAGGGGACAAAGCGTGAGACACAGCGAGGGACAGAGCGGGAGACAGCGGGGGACACAGCGAGGACACAGTGGGACACAGCGGGGGAAACAGCGGGACACAGTGGTGGACACAGGGGGAGAGAGCGGGGGACACAGCGGGAAACAGCGGTGGAAACAGCGGGACACAGCGGTGGACCCAGCGAGGACCCAGCGAGACACAGCGGGACACAGTGTCGATAAAGCTGGGATACAGCCTTACACAGCGTGGTACACATATGTGGACACAACGGGACACAGTGGGGGCACAGCGGGACAGAGCGGGACACAGTGGGACACAGTGAGGACAAATCGTGAGACGAAGCGGGGGACAGAGCGGGAGACAGCGGGGGACACAGCGAGGACACAGCGGGACCCAGCGGGACACAGCGTCGATACAGCGGGGTCAGAGTGGGCCACAGCAGGGTACACAGCTGGGGACACAACAGAATACATCGGGGGACACAGCAAGTACTCAGCGGACCACAGTGTGGGACACAGTGAGGACACAGGGGGACACAGCGGGGGACACAGCGAGGACACAGCGGGGAACACAGCGGGACAAAGCAGGGTACACAGCAGGGGACACAGCGGGACACAGCGGGGTACCCAGCGGGAAACAGCGGGGGGCCCAGCGAGGACACAGCAGGACACAGCGGGGGACACAGACAGGAAAACAGCGGGGGACACACCGGGGGACACAGCGGGACACAGCAGGGAACACAGGGAGGACACAGCGGGACCCAGCGGGACACAGCGGCGATACAGCGGGGATACAGCGTTACACAGTGTGGTACACATCTGTGGACACAAGGGGACACAGTGGGGGCACAGCGGGACACAGCGGGACACAGTGGGACAAAGCGAAGACAAATCGTGAGATACAGGGGGGGACAGAGCGGGAGACAGCGGGGGACACAGGGAGGACACAGCAGGGCACAGCGGCACACAGCAGGGACAGAGCGGGACACAGCGGGACACAGCGGGGAACACAGCGAGGACACAGCGGGACACAGCGTCGATGCAGCGGGGATACAGCGTTACACAGCGTGGTACACATATGTGGACATAACGGGACACAGTGGGGGCACAGCGGGACACAGCAGGACACAGTGGGACACAGCGAGGACAAATCGTGAGACGAAGCGGGGGACAGAGCGGGAGACAGCGGGGAACACATCGAGGACACAGCAGGACACAGCGGGACACAGCAGGGAACACGGCGAGGACACAGCGGGACCCAGCGGGACCCAGCGTCGATACAGTGGGGATACAGCGTTACACAGTGAGGTACAAATCTGTGGACACAAGGGGACACAGTGGGGGCACAGCGGGACAGAGCGGGACACAGTGGGACACAGCGAGGACAAATCATGAGACACAACGGGGGAAAGAGCGGGAGACAGCGAGGTACACAGGGAGGACACAGCAGCACACAGCGGGACACAGCAGGGACAGAGCGGGACACAGCGCGACACAGCGGGGAACACAGCGAGGACACAGCGGGACACAGCGTCGATACAGCGGGGATACAGCGTTACACAGCGTGGTACACATATGTGGACATAACGGGACACAGTGGGGGCACAGCGGGACACAGGGGGACACAGTGGGACACAGCGAGGACAAATCGTGAGACGAAGCAGGGGACAGAGCGGGAGACAGCGGGGGACACATCGAAGACACAGCAGGACACAACGGGACACAGCAGGGACAGAGCGGGACACAGCGGGACACAGCGGGACACAGCGGGGGACCCAGCGAGGACACAGCGGGACACACCGGGGAACACAGCGAGGACACAGCGGGGGACACAGCGGGGGACACAGCGGGGGACACTGCGGGACACAGCCATGAACACAGCGAGGACACAGTGGGACCCAGCAGGACACAGCGTCGATACTGCGGGGACACAGCATTACACAGCGTGGTACACAGCTGTGGACACAACGGGACACAGTGGGGGCACAGCGGGACCCAGCGGAACACAGTGGGACACAGCGGGGACAAAGCGTGAGACACAGCGGGGGACAGAGCGGGAGACAGCGGGGGACACAGCGAGGACACAGCGGGACACAGCGGGGGATACAGCGGGACACAGCGGTGGACACAGGGGGAGAGAGCGGGGGACACAGCGGGACACAGCGGGGGACACAGCGGGACACAGCGGGGGACACTGCGGGACACAGTGTGGGACAGAGCGTGGGACACAACGAGACACAGCGGGGACAAAGTTGGACACAGCGGGGTACACAATGGGACACTGCAGGGACACAGCAGGGAAACAGCGTGACACAAAAGGACACAGCAGGACACAGCGGGGGACACAGCAAGGACACAGTGGCACACAGTGGGGGACAGAGCAAGGACAGAGCGGGACACAGCGGTGGACACAGCTGGACATAGTGGGGGCCACAGCGGGGGACATAGCGGGACGCAGAGGGACACAGCGGGGGACACAGGAAGGACACAGCGGTACACAGCGGGGGACAGAGCGAGGACACATTGGGACACAGTGGGGACACAGCGGGACTCAGCAGGGCACACAGCATTACACAGTGGGACACAGCGGGACACAGCGGGGACACAGCAGGGACACAGCGGGGGACACAGCGGGAAACAGTGGGGGACACAGAGGGGTACACAGCGGGGAAAACAGTGAGGCCAAAGCAGAACACAGCGGGCACACAGCGTTACATAGCGTGGTACACACTGTGGACACAACGGGACACAGTGGGGGCACAGCCGGACACAGCGGGACACAGTGGGACACAGCGGGGAAAAAGCGTGAGACACAGCTGGGGACAGATTGGGAGACAGCAGGGGACACAGCGAGGAAACAGCGGGACACAGCGGTGACACAGTGGGGACTCAGCGGGGGACATAGCGGGACACAGCGGGGGACACAGCGGGACACAGCGCGGGACACTGCGGGACACAGTGTGGGACAGAGCGTGGGACACAGGGAGACACAGCGGGGACAAAGCTGGACACAGCGGGGTACAAAGAGGGACACAGCAGGGACACAGCGGGGAAACAGCGTGACACAAAAGGACACAGCTGGACACAGCGGGGTACACAGCGGGACACAGCGGACACACAGCGGGGACACAGAGGGACACAGCGGGGACAGAGCGGGACACAGTCGGACACAGCGGGACACAGCGGGGGACACAGCAGGACACAGCGGGGGACCCAGCAAGGACACAGCGGGACACAGCGGGGGACACAGCGAGCACACAGCGGTGGACACAACGGTGGACACAGCGGGACACAGCAGGGAACACAGCGAGGACACAGCGGGAAACACTGCGAGGTCACAGCGGGGGACAAAGCGGGATAACACGGGACACAGTGCGACACAGTGGGACACAGCGGGGACACTGCAGGGGCACAGCGAGACAAAGCGGGCGACACAGCGAGACACAGCGGGGGACACAGCGGGGACCAGCAGGGGACAGAGAGGGGACACAGAGGGACACAGCGGGGGACACAGAGGGGTACACAGTGGGACACAGCCGGAAACACAGCGCGGACACAGCGGGACACACCGGGACACAGCGTCAATACAGCGGGGACAGAGAGGGTCACAGCAGGGACACAGCAGGACACAGTGGGACACAGCGGGGGATATAGTGGGGGACACAGCGGGGACACAGCGGGGACACAGCGGGACACAGTGGGACACAGCGTGGGACACAGTGAGGACACAGCAGGACACAGTGGAACACAGCGGCGACACAGCAGGGACACAGCAGGGACACAGTGGGGACATTGCGTGGGATTTTTTTGACACTATTTAGCTTTACAGCGAGGACACAGCGGGACCCATCTGGACACAGCGTCGGTACAGTGGGGACACTGCAAGACACAGCGTGGTACACAGCTGGG
>NW_012292468.1:0-1536 GCF_000151885.1 Dipodomys ordii | reverse complement strand
ATTCAGTAAAAAGGCCAGCAGCCTAACTCAAAGACCCCAACGTAACCAAAAGAAGGCAAGCTCTCTCCGAACCTGTGCTTCGGAAAGGCAGGGACCCTCCCGAGCCACGCGGGAATCGGAGGTTCCACCGCTGCCGGACTCACCACACGCCCCACCCCCAGCGGCACACTCGGCTGCGCAGCGCGCAGGACCAGGCGCAGGGGTGAGTGTCCCCGGGGCTCGGGGGTCACGCCTGGGGGGCGGCGGGTATCCCCGGCTGGGAAGGCGCCGCCAGGCCGCTCGCTGCGGGGTCCGCGGACCTTTCTTTACAGGAGCTCCTTGGTGGGGGGGGGCAGATTTAGGGGTCCCCCTCCGTCCTGTCCTGTCCCGGGACGATCAGGGCAAAGGTCTTGGTACAGACCCCACCCTCTCCCCGCGGTGTAATGTCTCTCTGTCTGTCTGTCTGTCGGTGATCCCTGAACCCGCCTATGGACGCTATAACTGCCCCTGGCAGTGTGTTGAAAAACCCCTTCTCCACTCTCTCCCTCTCTCTCTTTCTCTCTCTCTCTTTCTCTCTCTCTCTGTCATTCTCTCTCTCTCTCCCCCCCCCCCATCCCTTGGGACCCGGTGACAAGTATGCTATTTCTTGTTGTTTGGGTTTATTTTGTGTGCTTCTCTTGCTGGGGATTAGAAGCCAAAGTTAGTCCAGTCCCGACAAGGCGTCCTGCTACTCAGCTACATCTCCAGAGCCCTGAAATCTATTTCCGGGGCTTGAACTCAGGGTCTGAGCGCTATTCCTAAGCTTTCTCGAGGCTGCTCTAGTGACCACTTGAGCCACAGCTCCACTTCGGGCGTATTAATGGTTCACTGGAGATAAATGTCTGTTAGACTTTCCTGCCCTGGCTGGCTTTGAACTGCGATCCTCAGATCTCCGCCTCCCGAGAGGCTGGGATTACAGGTGTGTGCACCTGAGCCCGGCTTGTGTTATGTTTTTTGATGACAAGTGCGATCCTCTTTGTCAGCATGAGACTTCGGTCTCTTGCCCCTCTGTAAAGTGGGTGGGTAACATCAGCTTTCTCACAGGGGTTTTAGCAGGAAAAAACCTTGCGTGTAACAAGGGGTGTGCAGTGTGGGGTGCTGAGCCCCAAGTTGGATGTGGGTAGAAGCTGTGAAATTATGGCCTGTGCCTATGGGTGTGACAGCCAGTCTTTGTGGGACTGAACTACTGTCTTTGGGTTGGTCTGTGTCCGTCAGTCTGTCCTTGTGTGAATGTTTTCTCCTCTCTCTAAATTTGGTAAAGCACTGCATTATAACTTTGTTTTGCCTATACTGAGGTTTGAACATATTCCCTCCAGTTTGTTGGGCTGGTGCTTTACCATTTGAGCCATGCCCCCTCTCTTGCTTTTTTTTACACCTCCATCCTCTGGCTGTCTGCCTCCTGAGTGGAAGAATTATAGGCATGAGCCACCAGCATCTGGTTAAGCTGTGCGGTTTTAATTTTGTCTATTGTGTGTTCATGGGGTTCTTTGTCATGTGACCCTAACATTTGTCCTTTTC
>NW_012292467.1:0-7664 GCF_000151885.1 Dipodomys ordii | reverse complement strand
GCAGCAGGAGAAGCAGAAAGAGCAGCAGAAGGAGAAGCAGTGAGATGCAGAAACAGGAGAAGCAGAAGCAGAAGCAGAAGAAACAGGAGAAGGACAAGAAGCAGAAGCAGAAGGAGAAGCAGAAACAGAAGGAGAAGCAGAAAGAGAAGGAGGGGAAGCAGAAGAAGCAGAAGCAGGAGAGGCAGAAGCTTAAGAATCCGAAGAAGCAGAAGCAGAACCTGAAGCAGAAGGAGAAGCAGGAGAAGCAGAAGAAGTAGAATCTGGAGAAGCAGAAGGAGAAGCACAAAGAGAATCAAAAGCAGAAGGAGAAGCAGAAGAAACAGAAGAAGTAGAAGCAGTAGCAGTTGTAGCAGAAGCAGAAGAAGCAGAAGGAAAAGCAGAAGAACAAGAAGGAGAAGGAGAAACAGAAGGAGAAGCAGAAGGAGAAGCAGAAAGAGAAGCAGGTAAAGCAGAAGAAGAAGAAGCAGAAGGAGAAGCAGAAGAAGGAGAAGGAGAAGCAGAAGCAGAAGAAGATGCAGAAGGAGAAGCAGGAGAAGCAGAAGAAGCAGAAGCAGAAGGAGAAGCAGGAAAAGCAGAAGAAGCAGAAGCAAAAGGAGAAGCAAAAGAAGGAGAAGGAGAAGCAGAAGCAGAAGAAGCATAAGGACAAGCACAAGCAGAAGCAGATGCAGAAGGAGAAGCAGGAGAAGCAGAAGCTGAAGGAGAAGCAGAAGTAGGAGAACTTGAAGGAGGAGAAGCAGAAGCAGAAAGAGAAGCAGAAGCGGAATGAGAAGCAGAAAGAGAAGCAGGAAGCACAAGAAGCAGAAGCAGGAGAAGCCGAAAGAGAAGAAGCAGAAGAAGCAGAAACAGAAGCAGAAGTAGAAGCAGAAGCAGAAGGAGAAGCAGTAGAAGAAGTAGAACTAGAAATTCAGGCAGGAGAAACAGAAGAAGCAGAAGCAGAAGGAGAAGCAAAAAGAGAAGCAGAAGGAGAAGTAGAAGAAGCAGCAGAAGGAAAAGCAGCAGAAGAAGCAGAAAAACAAGGAGGAGAAGCAGAAGCAGAAAGAGAAGTAGAAGCAGAAGAAGCACAAGAAGCAGAAGCAGAAGAAGAAGCAGGAGAAGCATAAGAAGCAGAAGCAGGAGAAGCAGAAGCAGAAGAACAAGAAGAAGCATAAGAAGCAGAAGCAGAAGCAGAGGGAGAAACAGAAGAAGGAGAAGGAGCAGCAGAAGGAGATGAAGAAGCAGAAAGAGAAGCAGAAACAGAAGGAGAAGAAGAAGGATTAGTTGGAGAATCAGAAGAAGCAGAAGCAGAAGCAGAAAGAGAAGCAGAAGAAGGAGAAGGAGAAGCAGAAGCAGAGGAAAGGAAGGAGAAGCAGAAGAAGCAGAAGCGGAGGAAGCAGCAGAAGAAGAAGAAACAGAAGAAGGAGAAGGAGCAGAAGGAGAAACAGAAGCAGAAGGAGAAGCAGAAAGAGAAGCAGAAGAAGCAGTAGCAGGAGAAGCAGAAGCAGAAGAAACAGAAGAAGCCGAAGAAGCAGAAGCAGGACCTGAAGCAGAAGAAACAGAACAAGCAGAAGAAGCAGAACAAGAAGCAGAAGGAGCAGCAGAAGGAGCAGCAGAAGGAGAAGCAGAAGAAGGAGAAGCAGAAGCAGAAGAAGCCACAGAAGGAGAAGCAGAAGAAGCAGAAGAAGGAGAAGGAGAAGGCGAAAGAGAAGGATTAGGAGTAGGAGAAGCAAAAGGATAAGCTGAAGCAGAAAGAGACGCAGAAGGAGAAGCAGCACGAGAAGTAGGAGAAGCAGGAGAAGCAGAAGCAGGAGAAGCAGAAGAAACAGTAGACGCAGAAGCAGAATGAGAAGCAGAAGGAGAAATTGAAGCAGAAGCAGAAGCAGAAGGAGAAGCAGAAGCAGAAGGAGAAGCAGAGGAAGGAGAAGGAGAAGCAGAAAGAGAAGCAGAAAGAGAAGCAACACGAGAAGTAGGAGAAGCAGGAGAAGCAGAAGCAGGAGAAGCAGAAGAAACAGAAGACGCAGAAGCAGAATGAGAAGCAGAAGGAGAAATTGAAGCAGAAGCAGAAGCAGAAGGAGAAGCAGAAGCAGAAGGAGAAGCAGAAGAAGGAGAAGGAGAAGCAGAAAGAGAAGCAGAAAGAGAAGCAGCACGAGAAGTAGGAGAAGCAGGAGAAGCAGAAGCAGGAGAAGCAGAAGAAACAGAAGACGCAGAAGCAGAATGAGAAGCAGAAGGAGAAATTGAAGCAGAAGCAGAAGCAGTAGGAGAAGCAGAAGAAGGAGAAGGAGAAGCAGAAAGAGAAGCACAACGAGAAGCAGGAGAAGCAGAAGCAGGAGAAGCAGAAGCAGAAGAAACATAGGAAGGAGAAGAAGCAGAAGGAGAAGCAGAAACAGAAGGAAAAGCAGAAAGAGAAACAGGAGAAGCAGAAGAAGCAGCAGCAGGAGAAGCAGAAGCAGAAGAAGCCGAAGAAGCAGATGCAGAACCTGAAGCAGAAGGAGAAGCAGGAGAAGCAGAAGAAGCAGAATCTGGAGAAGCAGAAGGAGAAGCAGAAACAGAAAGAGAAGCAAAAGCAGATGGAGAAGCAGAAGGGGAAGCAGAAGAAACAGAAGAAGCAGAGGCAGTAGCAGAAGAAGCAGAAGATGCAGAAGCAGAAGGAGAAGCAGAAGGAAAAGCAGAAGAACGAGAAGGAGAAGGAGTAGGAGAAACAGAAGGAGAAGCAGAAAGAGAAGCAGAAGAAGGAGCAGGAGAAGGAAAAGCAGCAGGAGAAGCAGAAAGAGCAGCAGAAGGAGAAGCAGGAGATGCAGAAACTTGAGAAGCAGAAGCAGAAGAAACACAAGAAGGACAAGAAGCAGAAGCAGAAGGAGAAGCAGAAACAGAAGGAGAAGCAGGAAGAGAAGGGGGGAAAGCAGAAGAAGCAGAAGCAGGAGAAGCAGAAGCATAAGAATGTGAAGAAGCAGAAGGAGAACCTGAAGCAGAAGGAGAAGCTGGAGAAGCAGAAGAAGCAGAATCTGAAGAAGCAGAATAAGAAGCAGAACGAGAAGCAGAAGCAGAAAGAGAATCAAAAGCAGAAGGACAAGCAGAAGAAACAGAAGAAGTAGAAGCAGAAGCAGTTGTAGCAGAAGCAGAAGGAAAAGCATAAGAACAAGAAGGAGAAGGAGAAACAGAAGGAGAAACAGAAGGAGAAGCAGAAAGAGACGCAGGTAAATCAGACGAAGAAGAAGCAAAAGGAGAATCAGAAGGAGAAGCAGAAGAAGGAGAAGGAGAAGCAGAAGAAATGCAGAAGGAGAAGCAGGAGAAGCAGAAGAAACAGAAGCAGGAGGAGAAGCAGGAAAAGCAGAAGAAGCAGAAGCAAAAGGAGAAGCAAAAGAAGGAGAAGCAGAAGCAGAAGCATAAGGAAAAGCACAAGCAGAAGGAGATGCAGAAGGAGAAGCAGGAGAAGCAGAAGAAGCAGAAGGTGAAGGAGAAGCAGAAGTAGGAGAAGGTGAAGGAGGAGAAGCAGAAGGAGAAGCAGAAGCAGAATGAGAAGCAGAAGGAGAAGCAGGAGAAGGACAAGAAGCAGCAGCAGGAGAAGCCGAAAGAGAAGAAGCAGAAGAAGCAGAAACATTAGCAGAACGAGAAGCAGAAGCAGAAGGAGAAGCAGCAGAAGAAATAGAACCAGAAATTCAGGCAGGAGAAACAGAAGAAGCAGAAGCAGAAGGAGAAGCAAAAAGAGAAGCACAAGGAGTAGTAAAAGAAGCAGCAGAAGGAGAAGCAGCAGAAGAAGCAGAAAAACAAGCAGGAGAAGCAGAAGCAGAAAGAGAAGTAGAAGCAGAAGAAGCAGAAGCACAAGAAGAAGCAGTAGAAGCATAAGAAACAGAAGCAGGAGAAGCAGAAGCAGAAGAAAAAGAAGAAGCATAAGAAGCAGAAATAGAAGCAGAGGGAGAAACAGAAGAAGGAGAAGGAGCAGCAGAAGCAGAAGGAGATGCATAAGCAGAAAGAGAAGCAAAAACAGAAGGAGAAGTTGGAGAATCAGAAGAAGCAGAAGCAGAAAGAGAAGCAGAAGAGGGAGAAGGAGAAGCAGAAGCAGAAGGACAATCAGGAGAAGCAGAAGAAGCAGAAGCGGGAGAAGCAGAAGAAGAAGAAGAAACAGAAGAAGGAGAAGGAGCAGAAGGAGAAGCTGAAGACGAAGGAGAAGCAGAAATAGAAACAGAAGCAGAAGAAGCAGTTGCAGGAGAAGCAGAAGCAGAAGAAACAGAAGAAGTTGAAGAAGCAGAAGGAGAACTTGAAGCAGAAGGAGAAGCAGAAGCATCAGAAGCTGGAAAAGCAGAAGCAGAAGAAAGAGAAGAAGAAGAAGAAGAAGAAGAAGAAGAAGAAGAAGAAGAAGAAGAAGAAGAAGAAGAAGAAGAAGAAGAAGAAGAAGAAGAAGAAGAAGAAGGAGAAGCATAAAGAGAAGCAGTAGAAGCAGAAGAAGCAGAAGCAGGAGAAGCTGAAGCAGAAGAAAAAGAATAAGCAAAAGAAGCAGAAGCAGAAGCAGTGAGAGAAGCAGAAGAAGGAGAAAGAGAAGGAGCAGCAGAAGGAGAAGCAGAAGCAGAAAGAGAAGTAGAAACAGAAGGAGAACAAGAAGGAGAAGCAGGAGAATCAGAAGAAGCAGAAAGAGAAGGAGAAGAAGGAGAAGCAGAAGTAGAATCAGAAGAAACAGAAGAAGAAGCAGAAGAAACAGAAGCAAAAGAAACAGAAGAAGTAGAAGAGCAGAAGCAGAAGGAGAAGCAGAAGCAGAAGGAGAAGCAGAAAGAGAAGCAGGAGAAGCAGAAGAAGCAGGAGAAGCAGAAGCAGAAGAAACAGGAGAAGCCGAAGAAGCAGAAGCAGAATCTGAAGCAGAAGGAGAAACAGAAGAAGCACAATCTGAAGCAGAAGCAGAAGAAACAGAAATAGTAGAATAAGCAGTAGCAGAAGCACCAGGACAAGCAGAAGAACAAGAAGGAGAAGGCGAAAGAGAAGGATTAGGAGTAGCAGAAGCAAAAGGATAAGTAGAAGCAGAAAGAGACGCAGAAGGAGAAGCAGCACGAGAAGTAGGTGAAGCAGGAGAAGCAGAAGCAAGAGAAGCAGAAGAAACAGAAGACGCAGAAGCAGAATGAGAAGCAGAAGGAGAAATTGAAGCAGAAGGAGAAAGAGAAGCAGAAGGAGAAGCAGAAGAAGGAGAAGGAGAAGCAGAAAGAGAAGCAGAAAGAGAAGCAGAAAGACAAGCACAACGAGAAGCAGGAGAAGCAGAAGCAGGAGAAGCAGAAGCAACATAAGAAGGAGAAGAAGCAGAAGCAGAAGGAGAAGCAGAAACAGAAGGAAAAGCAGAAATCGAAGCAGGAGCAGCAGAAGAAGCAGCAGCAGGAGAAGCAGAAGCAGAAGAAGCCGAAGAAGCAGAAGCAGAACATGAAGCATAAGGAGATACAGGAGAAGCAGAAGAAGCAGAATCTGGAGAAGCAGAAGGAGAAGCAGAAGCAGAAAGAGAAGCAAAAGCAGAAGGAGAAGCAGAAGGAGAAGCAGAAGAAACAGAAGAAGCAGAGGCAGTAGCAGAAGATGTAGAAGCAAAAGGAGAAGCAGAAGGAAAAGCAGAAGAACGAGATGGAGAAGGAGAAGGAGAAACAGCAGGAGAAACAGAAAGAGAAGCAGAAGAAGGAGCAGGAGAAGGAAAAGCAGCAGGAGAAGCAGAAAGAGAAGCAGAAGGAGAAGCAGGAGATGCAGAAACAGGAGAAGCAGAAGCAGAAGAAACAGGAGAAGGACAAGAAGCAGAAGCAGAAGGAGAAGCAGAAACAGAAGGAGAAGCAGAAAGAGAAGGAGGGAAAGCAGAAGAAGCAGAAGCAAGAGAAGCAGAAGCATAAGAATGCAAAGACGCAGAAGCAGAACCTGAAACAGAAGGAGAAGCAGGAGAAGCAGAAGAAGCAGAATCTGGAGAAGCAGAATGAGAAGCAGAAGGAGAAGCAGAAGCAGAAAGAGAATGAAAAGCAGAAGGAGAAGCATAAGAAACAGAAGAAGTAGAAGCAGTAGCAGGTGTAGCAGAAGCAGAAGGAAAAGCAGAAAAACAGGAAGGAGAAGGAGAAACAGAAGGAGAAGTAGAAGGAGAAGCAGAAAGAGAAGCAAGTAAAGCAGAAGAAGAAGAAACAGAAGGAGAATCAGAAGGAGAAGCAGAAGAAGGAGAAGAAGAAACAGAAGCAGAAGAAGATACAGAAGGAGAAGCAGGAGAAGCAGAAGAAGCAGAAGCAGAAGGAGAAGCAGGAAAAGCAGAAGAAGCAGAATCTGGAGAAGCAGAAGGAGAAGCAGAAGCAGAAAGAGCAGCAAAAGCAGAAGGAGTAGCAGAAGAAACAGAAGAAGCAGAGGCAGTATCAGAAGAAGCAGAAGATTCAGAAGCAGAAGGAGAAGCAGAAGGAAAAGCAGAAGAACTAGAAGGAGAAGGAGAAGGAGAAACAGGAGTAGAAGAAGAAAGAGAAGCAGAAGAAGGAGCAGAAGAAGGAAAAGCAGCAGGAGAAACAGAAAGAGGAGCAGAAGGAGAAGCAGGAAATGCAGAAACAGGAGAAGCAGAAGCAGAAGAAACAGGAGAAGGACAAGAAGCAGAAGCAGAAGGAGAAGCAGAAACAGAAGGAGGGGAAGCAGAAGAAGCAGAAGCAGGAGAAGCAGAAGCATAAGAATCCGAAGAAGCAGAAGCAGAACCTGAAGCAGAAGGAGAAGCAGAAGAAGCAGAAGCAGAAGGAGAAGCAGGAAAAGCAGAAGAAGCAGAAGCAAAAGGTGAAGCAAAAGAAGGAGAAGGAGAAGCAGAGGCAGAAGAAGAAGCATAAGGACAAGCACAAGCAGAAGGAGATGCAGAAGGAGAAGCAGGAGAAGCAGAAGAAGCAGAAGCTGAAAGAGAAGCAGAAGTAGGAGAAGGAGAAGGAGGAGAAGCAGAAGCAGAATGAGAAGCAGAAAGAGAAGCAGGAGGAGGACAAGAAGCAGAAGCAGGAGAAGCCAAAAGAGAAAAAGCAGAAACAGAAGCAGAAGGAGAAGCAGAAGCAGAAGCAGAACGAGAAGCAGCAGAAGAAGTAGAACCAGAAATTCAGGCACGAGAAACAGAAGAAGCAGAAGCAGAAGGAGAAGCAAAAAGAGAAGCAGAAGGAGAAGTAGAAAAAGCAGCAGAAGAAGCAGAAAAACAAGCAGGAGAAGCAGAAGCAGAAAGAGAAGTAGAAGCAGAAGAAGAAGAAGCAGTAGAAGCATAAGAAGCAGAAGCAGGAGAAGCAGAACAAGAAGAAAAAGAAGAAGCATAAGAAGCAGAAGCAGAGGGAGAAACGGAAGAAGTGAAGGAGCAGCAGAAGGTGAAGCAGAAGGAGATGCAGAAGCAGAAAGAGAAGCAGAAATAGAAGGAGAAGAGGAAGGAGAAGTTGGAGAATCAGAAGAAGCAGAAGCAGAAAGAGAAGCAGAAGAAGGAGAAGGAGAAGCAGAAGGAGAAGGACAAGCAGGAGAAGCAGAAGAAGCAGAGCGGGAGAAGCAGAAGAAGAAGAAACAGAAGAATAGAAGGAGCAGAAGCAGAAGGAGGAGCAGAAGCAGAAGGAGAAGCAGAAAGAGAAGCAGGAAAAGCAGAAGAAGCAGAAGCAGGAGAAGCAGAAGCAGAAGAAACAGGAGAAGGACAAGAAGCAGAAGCAGAAGGAGAAGCAGAAGCAGAAGGGAGAAGCAGAAAGAGAAGGAGGGGAAGCAGA
>NW_012292466.1:0-7665 GCF_000151885.1 Dipodomys ordii | reverse complement strand
TTGGAGAATCTGAAGAAGCAGAAGCATTATAGAGAAGCAGAAGAAGGAGAAGGAGAAGCAGAAGGAGAAGGACAAGCTGGAGAAGCAGAAGAAGCAGAAGCGGGAGAAGCAGAAGAAGAAGAAGAAGAAGAAGAAACAGAAGAAGGAGAAGGAGCAGAAGGAGAAGCAGAAGCAGAAGGAGAAGCAGAAAGAGAAGCAAAAGAAGCAGAAGAAGCAGTAGCAGGAGAAGCAGAAGCAGAAGAAACAGAAGAAGCCGAAGAATCAGAAGGAGAATCTGAAGCAGAAGGAGAAGCAGAAGCAGCAGAAGCTGGAAAAGCAGAAGCAGAAGAAACAGAACAAGGAGAAGGAGCAGAAGCAGAACGAGAAGCAGAAGAAGAGGGAGAAAGAGAAGGATTAGGAGTAGGAGGAGCAGAAGCAGAATAAGAAGCAGAAATAGAAGCAAAAGAAGAAGCAGAAGGAGAAACAGAAGAAGCAGAAGCAGGAGAAGCAGAAGCAGAAGCAGAATGAGAAGCACAAGAAGGAGAAATTGAAGGAGAAGGAGAAGGAGACGGAGAAGCAGAAGGAGAAGTAGGAGAAGCAGAAGAAGAAGAAGCAGGAGAAGCAGAAACAGAAGAAACAGAAGGAGAAGAGCAGAAGGAGAAGCAGAAGGAGAAGCAGAAGAAGAAGAAGATGAAGCAGAAGAAGAAAAAACAGAAAAAGCAGAAGAAGCAGAAGAAGAAGCAGCAGGAGAAGCAGAAGAAGAAGAAGGAGAAGGAGAAAGAGAAGGATTAGGAGTAGGAGAAACAGAAGGATAAGCAGAAGCAGAAAGAGAAGGAGAAGGAGAAGGAGAAGCAGGAGAAGCAGAAGAAGCAGAAGCAGGAGAAGCAGAAGGAGAAGAAACATAGGAAGGAGAAGAAGCAGAAGGAGAAGCAGAAACAGAAGGAAAAGCAGAAAGAGAAGCAGGAGAAGCAGAAGAAGCAGCAGCAGGAGAAGCAGAAGCAGAAGAAGCCGAAGAAGCAGAAGCAGAACCTGAAGCAGAAGGAGTAGCAGGAGAAGCAGAAGAAGCAGAATCTGAGAAGCAGAAGGAGAAGCAGAAGCAGAAAGAGAAGCAAAAGCAGAAGGAGAAGGAGAAGGGGAAGCAGAAGAAGCAGAAGAAGCAGAGGCAGTAGCAGAAGAAGCAGAAGATGCAGAAGCAGAAGGAAAAGCAGAAGGAAAAGCAGAAGAACGAGAAGGAGAAAGAGTAGGAGAAACAGAAGGAGAAGCAGAAAGAGAAGCAGAAGAAGGAGCAGGAGAAGGAAAAGCAGCAGGAGAAGCAGAAAGAACAGCAGAAGGAGAAGCAGAAGCAGAAGCAGAAGTAGAAGCAGAAAAAGGAAAAGCAGAAGGAGAAGCATAAAGAGAAACAGAAGGAGAAGCAGGAGAAGCAGAAGCAGGAGAAGCAGAATCAAAAGAAATAGAAGAAGGATAAGAAGCAGAAGCAGAAAGAGAAGCAGAAACAGAAGGAGAAGTAGAAATAGAAGCAGAAGAAGCTGAAGAAGCAGAAGCAGAACCTCAAGCAGAAGTAGAAGCAGGAGAAGCAGAATCTGGAGAAGAAGGAGAACCAGAAGGAGAAGCATAAGCAGAAAGAGAAGCAAAAGCAGAAGGAGAAGCAGAAAGGGAAGCAGAAGGAACAGAAGAAGCAGAAGCAGAAGCAGTAGCAGAAGAAGCTGAAGATGCAGAAGCAGATAGAGAAGCAGAAGGAATAGCAGAATAACGACAAGGAGAAACAGAAGGAGAAGAAGAATGAGAAGCAGAAGGAGAAGCAGGAAAAACAGAAGAAGCAGAAACAGACGGAGAAGGAGAAGCAGAAGCAGAAGAAGAAGCAGAAGGAAAAGCACAAGCAGAAGGAGATGCAGAAGGAGTAGCAGGAGAAGCAGATGAAGCAGAAGCAGAAGGAGAAGAAGAAGGAGAAGAAGCAGAATCAGAAGAAGCAGAAGGAGAAGTAGAAAGAGAAGCCGACGAAGAGAAGCAGAACGAGAAGCAGGAGAAGCAGAAGAAGCAGAGCGGGAGAAGCAGAAGAAGAAGAAATAGAAGGAGCAGAAGCAGAAGGAGGAGCAGAAGCTGAAGGAGAAGCAGGAAAAGCAGAAGAAGCAGAAGCAGGAGAAGCAGAAGCAGAAGAAACAGGAGAAGGACAAGAAGCAGAAGCAGAAGGAGAAGCAGAAAGAGAAGCACTAGAAGCAGAAGACGCAGGAAAAGCAGAAGCAGCAGAAAGAGAAGAAGAAGAAGAAGAAGAAGAAGAAGAAGAAGAAGAAGAAGAAGAAGAAGAAGAAGAAGAAGAAGAAGAAGAAGGAGAAGGAGAAGGAGAAGAAGAAGGAGAAGCAGTAGAAGCAGAAGAAGCAGAAGCAGGAGAAGCAGAAGCAGAAGAAAAAGAATAAGCATAAGAAGCAGAATCAGAGGGAGAAGCAGAAGAAGGAGAAGCAGAAGCAGAAGAAGCAGCAGAAGGAGAAGCAGAAGCAGAAGAAGATGCAGAAGGAGAAGCAGGAGAAGCAGAAGAAGGAGAAGGAGAAGGCGAAAGAGAAGGTTTAGGAGTAGGAGAGGCAAAAGGATAAGCAGAAGCAGAAAGAGACGCAGAAGGAGAAGCAGCACGAGAAGTAGGAGAAGCAGGAGAAGCAGAAGCAGGAGAAGCAGAAGAAACAGAAGTCGCAGAAGCAGAATGAGAAGCAGAAGGAGAAATTGAAGCAGAAGCAGAAGCTGAAGGAGAAACAGAAGCAGAAGGAGAAGCAGAAGAAGGAGAAGGAGAAGGAGAAGCTGAAAGAGAAGCCGAACGAGAAGCAGGAGAAGCAGAAGCAGGAGAAGCAGAAACAGAAGAAACTGAAGAAGGAGAAGAAACAGAAGGAGAAGCAGAAACAGAAGGAAAAGCAGAAAGAGAAGCAGGAGAAGCAGAAGAAGCAGCAGCAGGAGAAGCAGAAGCAGAAGAAGCAGAAGCAGAACCTGAAGCAGAAGTAGAAGCAGGAGAAGCAGAATCTGGAGAAGCAGAAGGAGAAGCAGAAGCAGAAAGAGAAGCAAAAGCAGAAGGAGAAGCAGAACTAGAAGCAGAAAAAACAGAAGAAGCAGAGGCAGTAGCAGAAGAAGCAGAAGATGCAGAAGCAGAAGGAGAAGCAGAAGGAAAAGCAGAAGAACGAGAAGGTGAAGGAGAAGGAGAAACAGAAGGAGAAGCAGAAAGAGAAGCAGAAGAAGGAGCAGGAGAAGGAAAAGCAGCAGGAGAAGCAGAAAGAGAAGCAGAAGGAGGAGCAGGAGATGCAGAAACAGGAGAAGCATAAGCAGAACAAACAGGAGAAGGACAAGAAGCAGAAACAGAAGGAGAAGCAGATACAGAAGGAGAAGCAGAAAGAGAAGGAGGGGAAGCAGAAGAAGCTGAAGCAGGAGAAGCAGAAGCATAAGAACCCGAAGAAGCAGAAGGAGAACCTGAAGCAGAAGGAGAAGCAGGAGAAGCAGAAGAAGCAGAATCTGCAGAAGCAGAAGGAGAAGCAGAAGGAGAAGCAGAAGCAGAAAGAGAATCAAAAGCAGAAGGAGAAGCAGAAGAAACAGAAGAAGTAGAAGCAGTAGCAGTTGTAGCAGAAGCAGAACGAGAAGCAGAAGGAAAAGCAGAAGAACAAGAAGGAGAAGGGAAACAGAAGGAGAAGCAGTAGGAGAATAAGAAGGAGAAGCAGAAGACGGAGAAGGAGAAGCAGAAGCAGAAGAAGATGCAGAAGGAGAAGCAGAAGAAGCAGAAGGAGAAGCAGGAAAAGCAGAAGAAGCAGAAGCAAAAGGAGAAGCAAAAGAAGGAGAAGGAGAAGCAGAGACAGAAGAAGAAGCATAAGGACAAGCACAAGCAGAAGGAGATGCAGAAGGAGAAGCAGGAGGAGCAGAAGAAGCAGAAGATGAAGGAGAAGCAGAAGTACGAGAAGGAGAAGGAGGAGAAGCAGAAGCAGAAGGAGAATCAGAAGCGGAATGAGAAGCAGAAAGAGAAGCAGGAGAAGCACAAGAAGCAGAAGCAAGAGAAGCCGAAAGAGAAGAAGCAGAAGAAGCAGAATCAGACGCAGAAGTAGAAGCAGAAGCAGAAGGAGAAGCAGCAGAAGAAGTAGAACCAGAAATTCAGGCAGGAGAAACAGAAGAAGCAGAAGGAGAAGCAAAAAGAGAAGCAGTAGGAGAAGTAGAAGAAGCAGCAGAAGGAGAAGCAGCAGAAGAAGAAGAAAAACAAGCAGGAGAAGCAGAAGCAGAAAGAGAAGTAGAAGCAGAAGAAACAGAAGCAGAAGAAGAAGCAGTAGAAGCACAAGAAGCAGAAGCAGGAGAAGCAGAAGCAGAAGATAAAGAAGAAGCATAAGAAGCAGAAGCAGAGGGAGAAACAAAAGAAGGAGAAAGAGCAGAAGAAGGTGAAGCAGAAGGAGATGTAGAAGCAGAAAGAGAAGCAGAAACAAAAGGAGAAGAAGAAGGAGAAGTAGGAAAATCAGAAGAAGCAGAAGCAGAAAGAGAAGGAGAAGAAGGAGAAGGAGAAGCAGAAGGAGAAGGACAAGCAGGAGAAGCAGAAGAAGCAGAAGCGGGAGGAGCAGAAGAAGAAGAAGAAGAAACAGAAGAAAGAGAAGGAGCAGAAGGAGAAGCAGAAGCAGAAAGAGAAGCAAAAGAGAAGCAGAAGAAGCGGAAGAAGCAGTAGCAGGAGAAGCAGAAGCAGAAGAAACAGAAGAAGCCCAAGAAGCAGAAGGAGAACCTGAAGCAGAAGGAGAAGCAGAAGCAGCAGAAGCTGGAAAAGTAGAAGCAGAAGAAACAGAACAAGCAGAAGAAGCAGAAGAAGAACGAGAAGCAGAAGAAGAACAAGGAGAAAGAGAAGGATTAGGAGTAGGAGAAACAGAAGGATAAGCAGAAGCAGAAAGAGAAGGCGAATGAGAAGGAGAAGCAGAAGAAGCAGAAGAAGCAGAAGCAGGAGAAGCAGAAGCAGAATGAAAAGCAGAAGAAGGAGAAATTGAAACAGAAGATGCAGAAGAAGAAGCAGAAGCAGTAGTAGAAGCAGAAGAAGGAGAAGCAGAAGGAGAAGCATAAAGAGAAACAGAAGGAGAAGCAGGAGAAGCAGAAGCAGGAGAAGCAGAATCAGAAGAAATAGAAGAAGGAGAAGAAGCAGAAGCAGAAAGAGAAGCAGAAACAGAAGGAGAAGCAAAAATAGAAGCAGAAGAAGCCGAAGAAGCAAAAGCAGAATCCTAAAGCAGAAGGAGAAGCAGAGAAGCAGAAAAAGCAGAATCTGGAGAAGAAGAAGGAGAACCAGAAGGAGAAGCAGAAGCAGAAAGAGAAGCAAAAGCAGAAGGAGAAGCAGAAGGAGAAGCAGAAGAAACAGAAGAAGCAGAATCAGTAGCAGAAGAAGCTGAAGATGCAGAACCAGAAAGAGAAGCAGAAGGAATAGCAGAAGAACGAGAAGGAGAAACAGAAGGAGAAGCAGAAGGAGACGCAGGAAAAGCAGAAGAAACAGAAGCAGACGGAGAAGAAGGAGAAGGAGAAGCCGAAGCAGAAGAAGAAGCAGAAGGAAAAGCACAAGCAGAAGGAGATGCAGAAGGAGAAGCAGGAGATGCAGAAGAAGCAGAAGCAGAAGGAGAAGAAGAAGGAGAAGAATAAGAATCAGAAGAAGCAGAAGGAGAAGTAGAAAGAGAAGGCGACGAAGAGAAGAAGAACGAGAAGCAGGAGAAGCAGAAGAAGCAGAGCGTGAGAAGCAGAAGCAAAAGAAACAGAAGAAATAGAAGGAGCAGAAGCAGAAGGAGAAGCAGAAGCAGAAGGAGAAGCAGAAAGAGAAGCAGAAGAAGCAGGAGAAGCAGAAGCAGAAGAAACAGGAGAAGCCGAAGAAGAAGCAGAATCTGAAGCATAAGGAGAAACAGAAGAAGCACAATCTGAATCAGAAGCAGAAGAAACAGAAATAGTAGAATAAGCAGAAGCAGAAGCAGAAGGAGAAGAAGAAGGAGAAGAATCAGAATCAGAAGAAGCAGAAGCAGAAATAGAAAGAAAAGCCGACGAAGAGAAGCAGAACGAGAAGCAGGAGAAGCAGGAGAAGCACAAGCGGGAGAAGCAGAAGAAGAAGAAACAGAAGGAGAAGGAGCAGAAGCAGAAGGAGAAGCAGAAAGAGAAGCAGGAAAAGCAGAAGAAGCAGAAGCAGGAGAAGCAGAAGGAGAAGAAACAGGAGAAGGACAAGAAGCAGAAGCAGAAGCAGAAGGAGAAACAGAAACAGAAGGAGAAGCAGAAAGAGAAAGAGGGGAAGCCGAAGAAGCAGAAGCAGGAGAAGCAGAAGCATAAGAATCCGAAGAAGCAGAAGCAGAACCTGAAGCAGAAGGAGAAGCAGGAGAAGCAGAAGAAGCAGAATCTGGAGAAGAAGAATGAGAAGCTGAATTAGAAGCAGAAGCAGAAGCAGAAAGAGAATCAAAAGCAGAAGGAGAAGCAGAAGAAACAGAAGAAGCAGATGCAGTAGCAGTTGCAGCAGAAGCAGAAGGAGAAGCAGAAGGAAAAGCAGAAGAACGAGAAGGAGAAGGAGACACAGAAGGAGAAGCAGAAGGAGAAGCAGAAGGAGAAGCAGAAGAAGCAGAAGGAGAAGCAGAAGGAGAAACAGAAGCAGAAGAAACAGCAGAAAGAGAAACAGAAGCAGAAGGAGATGCAGAAGGAGAAGCAGGAGAAGCAGAAGAAGCAGAAGCAGAAGGAGAAGTAGAAGAAGGAGAAGGAGAAGGAAGAGCCGCAGAAGCAATAGGAGAAGCTGAAAGAGAAGCAGAAGCAGAATGAGAAGCAGAAAGAGAAGCAGTAGAAGCAGAAGAAGCAGGAAAAGCAGAATCAGAAGAAAGAGTAGAAGAAGAAGCAGAAGAAGAGCAGAAGCAGAAGCAGAAGGAGAAGCAGAAGCAGAAGGAGAAGCAGAAAGAGAAGCAGGAGAAGCAGAAGAAGCAGGAGAAGCAGAAGCAGAAGAAACAGGAGAAGCCGAAGAAGCAGAAGCAGAATCTGAAGCAGAAGGAGAAACAGAAGAAGCACAACCTGAAGCAGAAGCAGAAGAACAGAAATAGTAGAATAAGCAGAAGCAGAAGCACCATGAGAAGCAGAAGAAGACGGAGAAGGCGAGAAAGAACGATTAGGAGTAGGAGAAGCAAAAGGATAAGCAGAAGCAGAAAGAGACGCAGAAGGAGAAGCAGCACGAGAAGTAGGAGAAGCAGGAGAAGCAGAAGCAGGAGAAGCAGAAGAAAGAGAAGACGCAGAAGCAGAATGAGAAGCAGAAGGAGAAATTGAAGCAGAAGCAGAAGGAGAAGCAGAAGCAGAAGGAGAAGCACAAGCAGAAGGAGAAGCAGAAAGAAAAGCAGAAAGAGAAGCAGGACGAGAAGCAGGAGAAGCAGAAGCAGGAGAAGCAGAAGCAGAAGAAACAGAAGAAGGAGAAGAAGCAGAAGCAGAAGGAGAAGCAGAAACAGAAGGAGAAACAGAAAGAGAAGGAGGGGAAGCAGAAGAAGCAAAAGCAGGAGAAGCAGAAGCGTAAGAATCCGAAGAATCAGAAGCAGAACCTGAAGCAGAAGAAGCAGGAGAAGCAGAAGAAGCAGAATCTGGAGAAGCAGAAGGAGAAGCAGAAGCAGAAAGAGAAGCAAAAGCAGAAGGAGAAGCAGAAGAAACAGAAGAAGCAGAGGCAGTAGCAGAAGAAGCAGAAGATGCAGAAGCAGAAGGAGAAGCAGAAGG
>NW_012292465.1:0-4191 GCF_000151885.1 Dipodomys ordii | reverse complement strand
CGCTGTGTCCTCGCTGTGTCCCCCACTGTCTCCCGCTCTGTACCCCACTGTGTCTCAAGCTTTGTCCCAGCTGTGTCCCACTGTGTCCCGCTGTGTCCCGCTGTGTCCCCCACTGTGTCCCGTTGTGTCAACAGCTGTGTTCCCTGCTGTGTCCAGCTGTTTCCCCCACTGTATCCCCCACTGTGTCCTCGCTGTGTCCCCCGCTGTGTCCCGCTGTGTCCCGCTGTGTCCACGCTATGTCCCGCTCTGTGTCCTCGCTGTGTCCCCCGCCGTGTCCCGCTGCGTCCCCGCTGTGTCCCGCTGCGTCCCCGCTGTGTCCCGCTGTGTCCCACTTTGTCCCCCACTGTGTCCCGCAGTGACCCCGCTGTGTCCCGCTGTGTCCCACTGTGTCCCGTGGTGTCCCGCTTTGTCCCCTGCTGTGTCCCCGGCTGAATCTCGCTGTGTCCCCACTGTGTCCTCAATGTGTCCTCTCTGTGTCCCCCGCTGTATCCTGCTCTGTTCCCCACTGTGTCTCCCGTTTTGTCCCTGCTGTGCCCCGCTGTGTCCCGCTGTGTCCCGCTGTGTCCCCCACTGTGTCCCGTTGTGTCAACAGCTGTGTACCCTGCTGTGTCCCGCTGTGTCTCTGCTGTATCGATGCTGTGTCTCGCTGGGTCCTGCTGTGTCTCTCTCTGTGTTCCCCACTGTGTCCTGCTGTGTCCCCCGCTGTGTCCCTCGCTGTGTCCCCCGCTGTGTCCCGCTGTGTCCCGCTGTGTCCCCCGCTGTGTCCTTGCTGTGTTCCCGCTGGGTCCCTCTCTGTCCCGCAGTGTCCCCTGCTGAGTCCCGTTGTGTCACCGCTGTGTCCCGCTGTGTCCCCGCTCTATCGATGCTGTGTCCCGCTGGGTCCCGCTGTGTCCTCTCTTTGTTCCCCTCTGTGTCCCTCTGTGTCCCCCGCTGTGTCTCTCGCTGTGTCCCGCTGTGTCCCCGGCTGTGTCCGGCTATGTCCTGCTGTGTCCCCCGCTGTGTCCTTGCTGTGTCCCCGCTGTGTCCCGCTGTGTCCCGCAGTGTCCCCAGCTGTGTCCCGCTGTGTCACCGCTGTGTCCCGCTTTGTCCTCACTGTGTCCTCCGCTGTGTCCCGCTTTGTCCCTGCTGTGTACCCTGCTGTGTCCCTCTGTGTCCCCCGCTGTGTCCTGCTGTGTCCCCTGCTGTGTCCCCACTGTGTCACGCTGTGTTTCGCTGTGTCCGGCTGTGTCCTCGCTCTGTCTCCCTCAGTGTCCAGCTGAGTCCTCCCTGTGTCCCCCGCTGTGTCCCGCTGAGTCCCCTGTTGTTTCCCGCTGTGTCCTGCTGTGTCACGCTCTGTCCCCTCTGTGTCCCTCTGTGTCCAGCTCTGTCCCTGTTGTGTGTCCGCTGTGCCCGCTGTGTACCCTTCTGTGTCCAGCTGTGTCCCCTGTGTCCCGCTGTGTCCCTTCTCTGTCCCCCGCTGTCCACCGCTGTGTCCCCCGGCTGTGTCCCGCAGTGTCCCCACTGTGTCCCGCTGGGTCCTACTGTGTCCCGTGGTGTCCCGCTTTTTCCCCTCTATGTCCCCTGCTGAGTCCCCTCTGTGTCCCCGCTGTGTCCAGCTGTGTCCTCGCTGTGTCCTCCGCTGTCTCCCGCTTTGTCCCACGCTGTGTCCTACTGTGTCCCACTGTGTCCCTGTTGTGTCCCCCGCTGTGTCCCGCTGTGTCCCGCTGTGTCCCCCGCTGTGTCCTGCTGGGTCCCGCTGTGTCCCCGCTGTGTCCCTGGTTTGTCCGGCTGTGTCCCCCGCTGTGTCCCGCTGTGTCCCGCTGTGTCCCCCGCTGTGTCCCGCTGTGTCCCCGCAGGTTCACCGCTGTTTCAGGCTGTGTCCTGCTGTGTTCCGTGGTGTCCCGCTTTGTTCCCCGCTGTGTCCCGCTGTGTCCACTGCTGGGTCCCCGCTGGGTCCCGCTGTGTCTCGCTGTTTCCCGCTGTGTCCTCGCTTTGTCCCATGCTTTGTTAAGCTGTGTCCTCCCTGTGTCCCCCGCTGTATCCCGCTGTGTCCCCCACTGTGCCCCGTAGTGTCCCACTGTGTCCCGCTGTGTCCTCGCTGTGTCCCACTGTGTCCCCGCTGTTTCCCTGCTGGGTCCTGCTGTGTCCCGCTGGGTCCCGCTGGGTCCCCCGCTTTGTCCTGCTGTGTCCCCACAGTGTCCCCGCTGTGTCCCGCTGTGTCCCACTGTGTCCTGTGGTGTCCCGATTTATCCCCCGCTATGTCCCCCGCTGTGTCCCGCTGTGTCCCCCGCTGTGTCCCACTCTGTCCCCCGCTGTGTCCCCCGCTGTGTCCCGCTGTGTCCTGCTGTGTCCCCCACTGTGTCCCGTTGTGTTAACAGCTGTGTACCCCGCTGTGTCCCTGCTGTATCGACGCTGTTTCTCGCTGGGTCCTGCTGTGTCTCTCTCTGTGTTCCCCACTGTGTCCCGCTGTGTACCCCTCTGTGTCACTCGCTGTGTCCCCCGCTGTGTCCCGCTGTGTCCGGCTGGGCCCCCGCTGTGTCCTTGCGGTGTCCCCGCTGGGTCCCGCTGGGTCCCGCAGTGTCCCCCGCTGAGTCCCGTTGTGTCACCGCTGTGTCCCGCTGTGTCCCCGCTCTATCGATGCTGTGTCCCGCTGGGTCCCGCTGTGTCCTCTCTTTGTTCCCCACTGTGTCCCGCTGTGTCCCCCGCTGTGTCTCTCGCTGTGTCCCGCTGTGTCCCCGGCTGTGTCCGACTGTGTCCCGCTGTGTCCCCCGCTGTGTCCTTGCTGTGTCCCCGCTGTGTCCCGCTGTGTCCCGCAGTGTCCCCAGCTGTGTCCCGCTGTGTCACCGCTTTGTCCCGCTGTGTCCTCGCTGTGTCCCCCGCTGTGTCCTGCTTTGTCCCTGCTGTGTACTCCGCTGTGTGCCTCTGTGTCCCCCGCTGTGTCCGCTGTGTCCCCTGCTGTGTCCCCACTGTGTCACGCTGTGTTTCGCTGTGTCCGGCTGTGTCCTCGCTCTGTCTCCCTCAGTGTCCAGCTGTGTCCTTCCTGTGTCCCCCGCTGTGTCCCGCTAAGTCCCCTGCTGTGTCCCGCTGAGTCCCGCTGTGTCACACTCTGTCCCATCTGTGTCCCTCTGTGTCCAGCTCTGTCCCCGTTGTGTGTCCGCTTTGCCCCGCTGTGTACCCTTCTGTGTCCAGCTGTGTCCCCTCTGTGTCCCACTGTGTCCCTTCTCTGTCCCCCGCTGTCCACCGCTGTGTCCCCCGGCTGCGTCCCGCAGTGTCCCCGCTGTGTCCCGCTGTGTCCTACTGTGTCCCATGGTGTCCCGCTTTTTCCCCTCTATGTCCCCTGCTGAGTCCCCTCTGTGTCCCCGCTGTGTCCAGCTGTGTCCTCTCTGTGTAATCTGCTGTCTCCCGCTTTGTCCCACGCTGTGTCCCCCGCTTTGTCCCGCTGGGTCCCGCTGTGTCCCTGCTGTGTCCCTGCTGTGTCCGGCTGTGTCCCCTGCTGTGTTCCGCTGGGTCCCGCTGGGTCCCCCGCTGTGTACCGCTGTGTCCCCGCAGGTTCACCGCTGTTTCAGGCTGTGTCCTGCTGTGTTCCGTGGTGTCCCGCTTTGTCCCTCGCTGTGTCCCACTGTGTCCACTGCTGGGTCCCCGCTGGGTCCCGCTGTGTCTCGCTGTTTCCCGCTGTGTCCTCGCATTGTCCCATGCTGTGTTCCGCTGTGTCCTCCCTGTGTCCCCCGCTGTGTCCTGCTGTGTCCCCCGCTGTGTCCCGCAGTATCCCGCTGTGTCCCGCTGTGTCCTCGCTGTGTCCCACTGTGTCCCCGCTGTTTCCTGCTGGGTCCTGCTGTGTCCCGCTGGGTCCCGCTGGGTCCCCCGCTTTGTCCTGCTGTGTCCCCACAGTGTCCCCGCTGTGTCCCGCTGTGTCCCACTGTGTCCTGTGGTGTCCCGATTTGTCCCCCGCTATGTCCCCTGCTGAGTCCCCTCTGTGTCCCCGGTGTGTCCTGCTGTGTCCCCCGCTGTGTCCCACTGTGTCCCCCGCTGTGTCCCCCGCTGTGTCCTGCTGTGTCCCGCTGTGTCCCCAACTGTGTCCCGTTGTGTTAACAGCTGTGTACCCTGCTGTGTCCCTGCTGTATCGACGCTGTGTCTCGCTGGGTCCTGCTGTGTCTCTCTCTGTGTGTTACCACCACTGTGTCCCGCTGTGTACCCCTCTGTGTCACTCGCTGT
>NW_012292464.1:0-3475 GCF_000151885.1 Dipodomys ordii | reverse complement strand
TTGTCCCGCTGTGTCCCCGCAGTGTCCCCGCTGTGTCCCGCTGTGTCCCACTGTGTCATGTGGTGTCCCGCTTTGTCCCCTGCTATGTCCACTGCTGAGTCCCCTCTGTGTCCCCGCTGTGTCCCGCTGTGTCCCCCGCTGTGTCCTGCTGTGTCCCCCGCTGTGTCCCTCGCTGTGTCCCCCTCTGTGTCCCGCTGTGTCCCGCTGTGTCATCCGCTGTGTCCTTGTTGTGTCCCTGCTGGGTCCCGCTGTGTCCCCCGCTGTGTCCCGCTGTGTCCGACTGTGTCCCGCTCTGTCCCCGCTGTGTCCCGCTGTGTCCCGCTGTGTCCCACTGTGTCCCGCTGTGCCCCCACTGTGTCCCGTTGTGTCCACAGCTTTGTACCATGCTGTGTAATGCTGTGTCTACGCTGTATCGACGCTGTGTCCCGCTGGGTCCCGATGTGTCCTCGCTGTGTTCCCCGCTGTGTCCAGCTGTTTCCTCCACTTTGTCCCCCACTGTGTCCTCGCTGTGTCCCCCGCTGTGTCCCTCTGTGTCCCGCTGTGTCCTCGCTGTGTCCCCCTCTGTGTCCCGCTGTGTCCCCCGCCGTGTCCTGCTGTGTCCCCCTGGGTCCCCCGCTGTGTCCCTCTGTGTCCCACGCTTTGCCCCGCAGTGTCCCGATGTGTCCTGCTCTGTCCCCCGCTCTGTCCCCCGCTGAGTCCTCTATGTGTCGCCGCTGTGTCCCGCTGTGTCCTCGCTGTGTCCCCTGCTGTCTCCTGCTTTGTCCCACGCTGTGTCCCACAGTGTCCCGCTGTGTCCTCGCTGTGTCCCCTGCTGTGTCCTGCTGTGTTCCCGCTGTGTCCCAAGCTGTGTCCCGCTTTGTCCCGCTGTGTGCCCCGCTGTGTCCCACTATGTTCTTGCAGTGTCCCCGCTGTGTCCCCGCTGTGTCCTCGCTGTGTTCCCCGCTGTGTCCCTTTGTGTCCCCCGCTGTGTCTCGCTGTGTCTACTGCTGTGTCCCCACTGTGTCCCGCTGTGTCTCGCTGTGTCCCGCTGTGTCCTCGCTGTTTCCCACGCTGTGTTCTGCTGTGTCCTCGCTGTGTCCCCCGCTGTGTCCCGTTGTGTCCCCAGCTGTGTACCCCACTGTGTCCCCCTGTGTCCCCGCTGTATCGACGCTGTGTCCCGATGGGTCCCGCTGTGTCCTCTCTTTGTTCCCCGCTATGTCCCGCTGTGTCCCCCGCTGAGTCCTTGATGTGTCCCCGCTGTGTCCCGCAGTGTCCCCAGTGTGTCCCACTGTGTCACCGCTGTGTCCCGCTGTGTCCTCGCTGTGTCCCCCGCTGTGTCCCGCTTTGTCCTTGCTGTGTACCCCGCTGTGTCCCTCTGTGTCCCCGGCTGTGTCCTGCTGTGTCCCCTGCTGTGTCCCCACTGTGTCACGCTGTGTTTCGCTGTGTCCGGCTGTGTCCTCGCTCTGTCTCATTCAGTGTCCAGCTGTGTCCTTCCTGTGTCCCCCGCTGTGTCCCGCTGAGTCCCCTGCTGTGTCCTGATGAGTCCCGCTGTGTCACGCTCTGTCCCATCTGTGTCCCTCTGTGTCCAGCTCTGTCCCCGTTGTGTGTCTGCTGTGCCCCGCTGTGTACCCTTCTGTGTCCAGCTGTGTCCCCTCTGTCCCGCTGTGTCCCTTCTCTGTCCCCCGCTGTCCACCGCTGTGTCCCCCGGCTGTGTCCCGCAGTGTCCCCGCTGTGTGCCGCTGTGTCCTACTGTGTCCCGTGGTGTCCCGCTTTTTCCCCTCTATGTCCCCTGCTGAGTCCCCTCTGTGTCCCCGCTGTGTCCAGCTGTGTCCTCGCTGTGTCCTCCGCTGTCTCCCGCTTTGTCCCACGCTGTGTCCTACTGTGTCCCACTGTGTCCCTGCTGTGTCCCCCGCTGTGTCCCGCTGTGTCCCGCTGTGTCCCCCGCTGTGTCCTGCTGGGTCCCGCTGTGTCCCTGCTGTGTCCGGCTGTGTCCCCCGCTGTGTCCCGCAGGGTCCCGCTGTGTCCCCCGCTGTGTACCGCTGTGTCCCTGCAGGTTCACCGCTGTTTCACGCTGTGTCCTGCTATGTTCCGTGGTGTCCTGCTTTGTCCCCCGCGGTGTCCCGCTGTGTCCACTGCTGGGTCCCCAATGGGTCCCGCTGTGTCTCGCTGTTTCCCGCTGTGTCCTCGCATTGTCCCATGCTGTGTTCCGCTGTGTCCTCCCTGTGTCCCCCGCTGTGTCCCGCTGTGTCCCCCGCTGTGCCCCGCATGGTCCCGCTGTGTCCCGCTGTGTCCTCGCTGTATCCCACTGTGTCCCCCCTGTTTCCCCGCTGGGTCCTGCTGTGTCCCGCTGTGTCCCGCTGGGTCCCCCGCTTTCTCCCGCTGTGTCCCCGCCGTGTCCCCGCTGTGTCCCGCTGTGTCCCACTGTGTTATGTGGTGTCCCGCTTTGTCCCCCGCTATGTCCACTGCTGAGTCCCCTCTGGGTCCCCGCTGTGTCCCGCTGTGTCCCCCGCTGTGTCCTGCTGTGTCCCCCGCTGTGTCCCTCGCTGTGTCCCCCTCTGTGTCCCTCTGTGTCCCGCTGTGTCATCCGCTGTGTCCTTGTTGTGTCCCTGCTGGGGTCCCGCTATGTCACCGCTGTGTCCCACTGTGTCCCCGCTCTATAGACGCTGTGTACCGCTGTGTCCCCCGCTGGGTCCCGCTGGGTCCCGCTGTGTCCCCCGCTGTGTCCCGCTGTGTCCCCGCAGGTTCACCGCTGTTTCACGCTGTGTCCTGCTGTGTTCCGTGGTGTCCCGCTTTGTCCCCCGCTGTGTCCAGCTGTGTCCACTGCTGGGTCCCCGCTTTGTCCCGCTGTGTCTCGCTGTGTCCCGCTGTGTCCTCGCTTTGTCCCATGCTGTGTTAAGCTGTGTTCTCGCTGTGTCCCCCGCTGTGTCCCGCTGTGTCCCCCGCTGTTCCCCGCAGTGTCCCGCTGTGTCCCGCTGGGTCCCCCGCTGTGTCCCGCTGTGTCCCCCGCTGTGCCCCGCAGTGTCCCGATGTGTCCTGCTCTGTCCCCCACTGTGTCCCCCGCTGAGTCCTCTATGTGTCGCCGCTGTGTCCCGCTGTGTCCTCGCTGTGTCTCCTGCTGTCTCCTGCTTTGTCCCACGCTGTGTCCCACTGTGTCCTCGCTGTGTCCCATGCTGTGTCCTACTGTGTTCCCGCTGTGTCCCAAGCTGTGTCCCGCTTTTTCCCGCTGTGTGCCCCGCTGTATCCCAATATGTTCTCGCAGTGTCCCCGCTGTGTCCCCGCTGTGTCCTCGCTGTGTTCCCCGCTGTGTCCCGCTGTGTCCCCCGCTGTGTCTCGCTGTGTCTACTGCTGTGTCCCCACTGTGTCCCGCTGTGTCTCGTTGTCCCGCTGTGTCCTCGCTGTTTCCCACGCTGTGTTCTGCTGTGTCCTCGCTGTGTCCCCCGCTGTGTCCCGTTGTGTCCCCAGCTGTGTACCCCACTGTGTCCCCCTGTGTCCCCGC
>NW_012292463.1:0-1391 GCF_000151885.1 Dipodomys ordii | reverse complement strand
CTCTCAGAGTAACCCCAAGACAGCGAAAAGAACAATCCTCGGTTGCCATCAACCCTGCCCACCCTTAAGAAACAGAACAATTGCCCAAGTGTTTCAGGAGCAGAACCTAACGGTTTTGCAACCATCGAACTGTCAAATGTGGACCAATAGTTCAGAAAAAGGGCAGTGCGGTTAGGGTGGATTCAAAATTTGGTACATGAGCCAATAAAAAATGACTATACGGTCTTTATAAATGTTAACCAATCATGTAACTGCTTGTGTGAAAATCCCCTAAATTGTTTGTTCAATGAAATAAAAACTTCTGATTTTGTGCTCAGGGCCTCTTAGCATCACCAGTTACTGAGTGCATGGAGTACCAAGCTCGAGTTTACAAATAAATGACTCTTTTGCTGCTTGCATTGATTGTGGTCTCTGGTGGTCTTTTGGAGGTCCCGAGTCCATACAACAATACCAAGGAAAAGATCCTTAAAGCTGTCAGGGAGAAAAGATCAATCACCTATAAAGAGAAACCAATCAGAACAACTTCAGATTTCTTGGCAAAGAAAATGAAAGCCTGCAATGATGTATGCCACACCCTAAAGACAAACAACTATCAAACTAGAATAATGTACCCAGCTAAACTCTCCTTCATAACTGGAGGTCAAAGAAATATTGCACAGCAAAGAAAAATTAAAGCAATATATCTCCACCAAACCAGCCCTACAAAAGATACTTAAAGATGTCCTACACATAGAAAACCAACAGGAACACAATAAAGGCCAAGAACCCACAAATCCAAGAACCATAGGAAGAACCTAGTTGCCGCAGTCCCCAAGAAGGTAGATAACATGGCAGGAACTCCCAAACACCTCTCAGTACTAACTCTCAACATTAACGGATTTAACTCTCCAATTAAGCAACATAGATTGTTTAGTTGAATTAAAAAGCAATATCCTTCTATCTGCTGCCTTCAGGAGTCACACCTTGCCCATAAAAACAGACAACTTTTGAAAGTGAAAGGCTAAAACAAAATCTACCAAGCAAATGGCCCCCATAAACATGTGAAAGTTGCAATCCTAATATCTGATAAAATTAACTTCAGAGTAAAATTAATGAGAAGAGATAAAGAAGGATATTGAAGGCTAAATAAGATGTCTCTCCTTCAGGAGGATACTACAATTCTATTCACCTGATAAAAGAGCACCCAAATTTATCTAAGAAACACTGCTTTCCCTAAAATCTCACATAGGCCTAAAGACATTAATTGCTGGGGATTTTAATAACACCTCTATCCCCACTGGATAGATGAACCCTGTAAAAAATTCAACAGAGAAACCTCAGATCTAAAAAACTGCATAGATCAATTAGACTTAACAGACATCTACTGAATATTTTATCTAGCAGCATCAGAA
>NW_012292462.1:0-724 GCF_000151885.1 Dipodomys ordii | reverse complement strand
TCATAGGCGCCCACCACAGGCCTGCTCCACAGAGGCCAAGACAGAGCTCACGACAGCGGCCAGGCCCCAGTACACACACACACACACACACACACACACACACACACACACACACACACACACACGTGAACAAGACAGAGCTCAGGACAGCGCGCAGGCCCCAGCACACACACACACACACACACACGTGAACAAGACAGAGCTCAGGACAGTGCCCAGGCCCCAGCGCGCGCGCGCACACACACACACACACACACACACACTGGTGAACTCTCTAAAAAGCTCTACCAGTTTAAGACAAAGAAATGAAGCACTGCCTGAAGTCAGGACTTGGCACTCCTCCCCAGCTCTGTGTGACTTTCCAGTGAAGATGCATGCGGAGCCCCGGGGGCTGGGGGGCTGGAGGGCTGGGGTGCTGGGGGGCCGGGGGGCTGGGGGGCTGGGGGGCCGGGAGGCTGGGGGGCTGGGGGCTGGGGGCTGGGGGGCCGGGGGGCTGGGGGGCTGGGGCGCTGGGGGGACGGGGGGCTGGGGGGCTGGGGGGCTGGGGCGCTGGGGCGCTGGGGGACTGGGGCGCTGGGGTGCTGGGGGGCTAAGGGATGGGGGGCTGGAGAACAGAAAAACTGAGTGACAGGAAAGCCGGGTCCGCTGGAATCTGGGGCGTAGAAATAGCAAGAAAATAGAAACTATAAGAGATATAGGGGAACTGATGTGATTGTAAAATGAA
>NW_012292461.1:0-4251 GCF_000151885.1 Dipodomys ordii | reverse complement strand
TCGCTGTGTCCCCCGATGTGTCCCTTTGTGTCCCCAGCTGTGTACCCTGCTGTGTCCCGCTGTGTCCCCGCTGTATCGACGCTGGGTTCCGCTGTGTCCCGTTGTGTCCCGCTGTGTCCCCTGCTGTGTCCCTGCTGTGTCCCTGCTGTGTCCCTGTTGTGTCCCGCTGTGTCCTCGCTGTGTCCCACGCTGTGTTCCACTGTGTCCTCGCTGTGTCCCCTGCTGTGTCCCGTTGTGTCCCCAGCTGTGTACCCAGCTGTGTCCCGCTGTGTCACTGCTGTATCGACGCTGTGTCCTGCTGGGTCCCGCTGTGTCCTCGCTTTGTCCCCCGCTGTGTCCCCCGCTGTGTCCCACTGGGTCTACTGCTGTGTCCCTGCCTTGTCCCGCTGTGTCCCGCTGTGTCCAGCTGTGCCCTCACTGTGTCCCACGCTGTGTTCCACTGTGTCTTCACTGTGTCCCCCGATGTGTCCCTTTGTGTCCCCAGCTGTGTACCCCGCTGTGTCCCGCTGTGTACCCCTCTGTGTCCCCCTGTGTGTCCCGCTGTGTCCCCCGCTGTGTCCCGCTGTGTCCAGCTGTGTACTGCTGTGTCCTCCGCTGAGTCCCGCTGTGTCCCCGGCTGTGTCCCACTGTGTCTACTGCTGTGTCCCGCTGTGTCCCGCGCTGTGTCCCGCTGTGTCCCGCTGTGTCCCCCGTTGTGTCCCACTGTTTCCCCGCTATGTCCCGCTGTGTCCTCGCTGTGTCCCCTGCTGTGTCTCACTGTGTCCTCGTTGTGTCCCCGGCTGTGTCTCACTGTGTCCCCCCACTGTGTCCCGCTGGGTCCCGCTGTGTCCACGCTGTATCGACGCTGTGTCCCGCTGGGTCCCGCTGTGTCCTCAGTGTGTTCCCCGCTGTGTCCCGCTGTGTACCCTTCTGTGTCCCACTCTGTGTCCCACTTTGTCCCCCGCTGTGTCCCGCTGAGTACTGCTGTGTCCCCCCTGAGTCCCGCTGTGTCTCCCTTTGTCCCGCCTGTGTCCCCCGCTGTGTCCTGCTGTGTCCCCTGTGTCCCCCACTGTGTCACCCGCTGTGTCCTGCTGTGTCCTCGCCGTGTCCCGCGCTGTGACCCGCTGTGTCCCCACTGTGTCCCACCGTGTCCCCAGCTGTGTCCCGCTGTGTCCCCCGCTGTGTCCCCAGCTGTGTCCCGCTGTGTCCTCGCTGTGTCCCCCGCTGTGTCCCGCTGTGTCCTCGCTGTGTCCCCCGCTGTGTCCCGCTGTGTCCCGCGCTGTGTCCCGCTGTGTCCCTGCTGTGACAGGCTGTGTCCCGCTGTGTCCCCGCTGTGTCCCCGCTGTGTCCCCGCTTTGTCCCGCTGTGTACCCCGCTGTTTCCAGCTGTGTCCCGCTGTGTCCCGCTGTGTCCTACGCTCTGTCCCCCACTGTGTTGCGCTGTGTCCCCCGCTCTGTCCGGCTGTGTCCCCCGCTGTGTCCCTCTGTGTCCCCCACTGTGTCCCGTTGTGTCCTCTGCTGTGTCACGCTGTGTCCCCCCTGGGTCACTACTGTTTCCCTTGTGTCCTCGCTGTGTCCCCCGCTGTGTCCCGCTGTGTTCCACACTGTGTCCCGCTATGTCCCGCTGTGTCCCTGCTGTGACCTGCTGTGTCCCGCTGTGTCCCCGCTGTGTCCCCGCTGTGTCCCCGTTGTGTCCCGCTGTGTACCCCGCTGTGTCCAGCTTTGTCCTCGCTGTGTCTCGCTGTGTCCCACGCTCTGTCCCCCATGTGTTCCTCTGTGTCCCCCGCTCTGTCCGGCTGTGTCCCCCGCTGTGTCCCGCTGTGTTCCCACAGGGTCACCCCTGTTTCCCGCTGTGTTCCGCTGTGTTCCGTGGTGTCCCGCTATGTCCCCCGCTGTGTACCCCGCTGAGTCCCCACTGTGTCCCCCGCTGTCTCCTGCTCTGTCCCACGCTGTGTCCCGCTATGTCCCGCTCTGTCCCTGCTGTGACCTGCTGTGTCCCGCTGTGTCCCCGCTGTGTCCAGCTTTGTCCTCGCTGTGTCTCGCTGTGTCCAACGCTCTGTCCCCCACTGTGTTCCTCTGTGTCCCCCGCTATGTCCCACTGTGTCCCTGCTGTGACCTGCTGTGTTCCGCTGTGTCCCCGCTCTGTCCTCCACTGTGTCCCGCTGTGTCCCGCTGTGTACTGCTGTGTCCCGCTGTGTCCCAAGCTGTGTCGCGCTGTGTCTCGCTGTGTCCCGCTGTGTCCATGCTGTGTCCCACGCTGTGTTCCGCTGTTTCCTCGCTGTGTCCCCCGATGTGTCCCTTTGTGTCCCCAGCTCTGTAACCCGCTGTGTCCCCCTGTGTCCCCGCTGTGTTCCCCGCTGTGTCCCATTGGGTACCCCTCTGGGTCCCTTCTGTGTGCCGCTGCGTCCTCCGCTGAGTCCTGCTGTATCCCAGCTGTGTCCTGCTGTGTCCCACCTGTGTCCCCCACTGTGTCCGGCTGTGTCCCGCTGTTTCCAGCTGTGTACTGCTGTGTCCCCCGCTGAGTCCCGCTGTGTCCCCCGCTGTGTCACGCTGTGTCTACTGCTGTGTCCTGCTGTGTCCTGCGCTGTGTCCCGCTGTGTCCCCCGTTGTGTCCCGCTGTTTCCCCGCTATGTCCCGCTGTATCGACGATGTGCCCCGCTTGGTCACGCTGTGTCCTCGCTGTGTTCCCCGCTGTGTCCCACTGTGTACCCCTCTGTGTCTCCCTCTGTGTCCCGCTGTGTCCCCCTCTATGTCCGGCTGTGTCCCGCTGTGTACTGCTCTGTCCCCTGCTGAGTTCCGCGGTGTCCCCGCTGTGTCCCCCTGTGTCCCGCTGTGTCCCACGCTGTGTCCCGCTGTGTCTACTGCTGTGTCCCTGCTGTGTCCCGCTGTGTCCCGCTGTGTCCTCGCTGTGTCCCACGCTGTGTTCCGCTGTGCCCTCGCTGTGTCCCCCGATGTGTCCCTTTGTGTCCGCAGCTGTGTACCCCGCTGTGTCCCGCTGTGTCCCCGCCGTATCGACGCTGTGCCCCGCTGGGTCCTGCTGTGTCCTCGCTGTGTTCCCCGCTGGGTCCCACTGTGTACCCCTCTGTGTCCCCCTCTGTGTTCCGCTGTGTCCCACGCTGTGTCCAGCTGTGTCCCGCTGTGTACTGCTGTGTCCCGCTGTGTCCCAAGCTGTGTCGCGCTGTGTCTCGCTGTGTCCCGCTGTGTCCATGCTGTGTCCCACGCTGTGTTCCGCTGTTTCCTCGCTGTGTCCCCGATGTGTCCCTTTGTGTCCCCAGCTCTGTAACCCGCTGTGTCCCCCTGTGTCCCCGCTGTGTTCCCCGCTGTGTCCCATTGGGTACCCCTCTGGGTCCCCTCTGTGTGCCGCTGCGTCCTCCGCTGAGTCCTGCTGTATCCCAGCTGTGTCCTGCTGTGTCCCACCTGTGTCCCACACTGTGTCCGGCTGTGTCCCGCTGTGTCCCCCGCTGTGTCCCCCGCTGTGTCCCGCTGTGTCCACTGCTGTGTCCCGTTGTGTCCCGCTGTTTCCCCGCTATGTCCCGCTGTTTCCTCGCTGTGTCCCCCGCTCTGTCCAGCTGTGTCATCGCTGTGTCCCCGCTGTGTCCCACTGTGTCCCGTTGTGTCCCTGCTAGGACCCGCTGTGGCCCGCTGTGTCCCCGTTGTGTCCCCGATGTGTCCCACTGTGTACCCCGCTTTGTCCTGGTTGGTCCCCACTGTGTCTTGCTGTGTCCCACGCTCTGTCCCCTCTGTGTTTCGCTGTGTCCCCCGCTGTGTCCCGCTTTGTCCCCCGCTGTGTCTCTCTGTTTCCTGATGTGTCCCGATGTGTTCCTTGGTGTCCCTCTGTGTCCCCCGCTGTGTCCCCCGCTGAGTCCCCGCAATGTCCCTGATATGTCCCGCTGAGTCCTCGAAGTGTCCCCCACTGTCTTCCACTCAGTCATAAACAGTGTATCATGCTTTGTCCCCCTGTGTCCCACTGTGTCCCGCTGTGTCCTGCTGTGTCCTCCACTGTGACCCATTGTGTCCCCAGCTGTGTACCCCGCTGTGTAACGCTGTGTCCCCGCAGTATTGACGCTGTGTCCCGATGGGTCCCGCTGTGTCCTCGCTGTGTTCCCTGTTGTGTTACGCTGTGTTCCCCGCTGAGTCCCTGCTGTGCCCCTGATGTGTCCCCGCTTTGTCCCGCTGTGTCCCAATGTGTCCTCGATGTATCCCACGAAATGTTCCCCTGTGTCCTCGCTGTGTCCCCTGCTTAATCCAGTTGAGTCCCCAGCTGTGTACCCTG
>NW_012292460.1:0-1632 GCF_000151885.1 Dipodomys ordii | reverse complement strand
GTGTCGCCAGCTGTGAAACCCGCTGTGTCTGCTGTGTCTCCGTTGTGTCCCTCGCTGTGTTCCCCACTGTGTCCCGTTGTGTACCCCTCTGTGTCCCCATCTGTGTCCCGCTGTGTCCCCCACTGTGTCCCGCTGTGTCCCCCGCTGTGTACCGCTGTGTCTACTGCTGTGTCCCTGCTGTGTCCTGCTGTGTCCCGCTGTGTCCCGCTGTGTCCTCGCTGTGTCGCACGCTTTGTTCCGCTGTGTCCTCGCTGTGTCCACCGATGTGTCCCTTTTTGTCCGCAGCTGTGTACCCCGTTGTGTCCCGCTGTGTCCCCGCTGTATCGACCCTGTGTCCCGCTGTGTCCCGTTGTGTCCCGCTGTGTCCCCCACTGTGTCCCTGCTGTGTCCCTGCTGTGTCCCCGCTGTGTCCCGTTGTGTCCTGCTGTGTCCTCGCTGTGTCCCACGCTGTGTTCCGCTGTATCCTCGCTGTGTCCCCTGCTGTGTCCCGTTGTGTTCCCAGCTGTGTACCCCGCTGTGTCCCGCTGTGTCACCGCTGTATCGACGCTGTGTCCCGCTGGGTCCCGCTGTGTCCTTGCTTTGTCCCCTGCTGTGTCCCGCTGTGTCCCCCGCTGTGTCCCGCTGGGTCTACTGCTGTGTCCCTGCTGTGTCCCGTTGTGTCCCGCTGTGTCCAGCTGTGTCCTCGCTGTGTCCCACGCTGTGTTCCGCTGTGTCCTCACTGTATCCCCCGATGTGTCCCTTTGTGTCCCCAGCTGTGTACCCCGCTGTGTCCCCCTGTGTACCCCTCTGTGTCCCCCTCTGTGTCTCGCTTTGTCTCCCGCTGTGTCCCACTGTGTCCCGCTGTGTCCAGCTGTGTACTGCTGTGTCCCCCGCTGAGTCCCGCTGTGTCCCGCGCTGTGTCCTGCTGTGTCTACTGCTGAGTCCTGCTATGTCCCGCGCTGTGTCCCGCTGTGTCCCGCTGTGTCCCCCGTTGTGTCCCGCGGTTACCCCGCTATGTCCCGCTGTGTCCTCGCTGTGTCGCCCGCTGTGTCCCGCTGTGTCCTCGTTGTGTCCCCCGCTGTGTCTCACTGTGTCCTCGCTGTGTCCTCCGATGTATCCCTCTGTGTCCCCATGTGTGTACCCGCTGTGTCTCACTGTGTCCCCGCTGTATCGACGCTGAGTCCCGCTGGGTCCCGCTGTGTCCTCGCTGTGTTCCCCGCTGGGTCCAGCTGTGTACCCTTCTGTGTACCCACTATGTCCCCCGCTGTGTCCCACTGTGTCCCACTGATTCCCGCTGAGTACTGCAGTGTCCCCCGCTGTGTCCCGCTGTGTATCCGCTGTGTCCCCGCTGTGTCCCGCTGTGACTCCGCTCTGTCCCGCTGTGTCCCTGCTGTGTTCCCGCTGTGTCCCGATGTGTCCCGCCCTGTCCCCGCAGTGTCCCTGTTGTGTCCCCCGCTGTGTCCCGCTGTGTCCCCGCTGTCCCCCAATTTGCCCCCACTGTGTCCCGCTGTGTTTCCCGCTGTGTCCCGCTGTGTGCCTGCTGTATCCCGCTGTGTCCCTCGCTGTGTCCCCCACTGTGTCCCGCTGTGTCCCATGATATGTCCCACATTGTATCGCTTTGTCCTCTGCTGTGTCCCGCTGTGTCCCCGCTGT
>NW_012292459.1:0-5439 GCF_000151885.1 Dipodomys ordii | reverse complement strand
AGTAGTTCATCACACAGCGGGAACACAGCGGGGGACACAGCGGGGGACAGCAGAGGACAGAGAGGGGACACAGCGGACACAGCGGGGTACACAGAGGGACACAGCGTGCACACAGTGGGGACACAGCGGGACAAAGCAGGACAGAGAGGGGACAGAGCAGGACAGAGCGTGACACAGCGAGGACACATTGGGACACAGCGGGACACAGAGGAACTCAGCGGGAGACACAGCAGTACACAGCGGGAAACAGTGTGACACACCGGGGAGACAGCAGGGACACAGTGGGGGACACAGCAGGACACAGCGGGTCACAGCGGGGGACACAGCGGGACACAGCGGGGGACACAGCGAGGACACAGCGGGTCACAGCGGGACACAGCGGGACACAGCGGGGGACACAGAAGGGTACACAGCGGGACACAGCGAGAAACACAGCGAGGTCACAGCGGGGGCCAAAGCGGGACAACACGGGACACAGTGTGACACAGTGTGACACAGCGGGGACACTGCAGGGGCACAGCGGGACAAAGCGGGCGACACAGCGGGACACAGCGGGAGACAGCGGGAGACACAGCGGGGGACAGCAGGGGACAGAGAGGGGACACAGCGGGAGACACTAAGGGGGACAGCAGGGGACAGAGAGGGGACACAGCGGGACAAAGCGGGAACAAAGCTGGACACAGCGGGGTACACAGCGGGACACAAGGGGCACACAGTGGGGACACAGCAGGGGACAAAGCGGGACACAGCTGGTCACAGCAGGGGACACAGCGGGACACAGCGGGTCACAGCGGGGGACACAGCGGGACACAACGGGGGACACAGAGGGGTACACAGCGGGACACAGCCGGGAACACAGCGTGGACACAGCAGGACACAGCGGGACACAGCGGAACACAGCGGGGGACACAGTGGGACACAACGGGGACACAGCGGGACACAGCGGGACACAGCGGGGGACACAGTGGTACACAGCTTGGGACACAGTGAGGACAAAGCGGGACACAGCGGGACACAGCGGGGACACAGCAGGGACACAGCAGGGACACAGCGGGGGACACAGCGGGGGACACAGCGGGACACAACGTGGAACACATCGAGGACACAGCAGGACCCAGCAGGACACAGCGTCGATACAGAGGGGACACAGCGGGACACAGCCGGGTACACAGCTGAGGACACAACGGGACACATCGGTGGACACAGCGAGGACACAGCGGGACACAGGGGGGACACTGCGGGAACATAGCGGGACACAGCGGGTACAGAGCGGGACACAGCGGGGTCACAGAGTGGTACACAGCGGGACACAGCGGGAAACAAAGCGAGGTCACAGCGGGGGACAAAGCGGGACAACACGGAACACAGTGTGACACAGCGGGACACACGGGACACAGCGGGACACAGCGGGGGACACAGCGGGGAACAGCAGAGGACAGAGAGGGGACACAGCGGGACACAGCGGGGACACAGCGGGACAAAGCGGCAGACACAGCGGGACACAGCGGGCACACAGCGGGGACACAGCGGGACACAACGGGACACAGCGGGGACACAGTGGGACACAGCGGGACAAAGTGGCAGACACAGCAGGACACAGCAGGCACACAGCGGGGACACAGCTGGACACAGCGGAACACAGCGGGGACAGAGCAGGACACAGCCGGACACAGAGGGACACAGCAGGGGACACAGCGGGACACAGTTGGGGACCCAGTGAGGACACAGCGGGACACAGCAGGGGACACAGCGAGGACACAGCGGGGGATACAGCGGGGGACACAGCGGGACACAGCAGGGAACAGAGCGAGGACACAGCGGGACACAGCGTCGATACAGCGGGGACAGAGCGTTACACAGCGTGGTACACAGCTTTGGACACAACGGGACACAGTGGGGGCACAGCCGGACACAGCAGGACACAGTGGGACACAGCAGGGACAAAGCTTGAGACATAGCGGGGGACAGAGAGGGAGAAAGCAGGGGACACAGAGAGGACACAACGGGACACAGCGGTGACACAACGGGGACTCAGCGGGGGACAGAGCGGGACACAGCGGGGGACACAGCGGGACACAGCGGGGGAGACTGCGGGACACAGTGTGGACAGAGCGTGGGACACAGCGAGACACAGCGGGTACAAAGCTGGACACAGCGGGGTACACAGAGGCACACACAGGGACACAGCGGGGAAACAGCTAGGACACAGTGGCACACAGTGGGGGACACAGCAAGAACAGAGCGGGACACAGCGGAGGACAAAGCGGGACATAGCGGGGGACACAGCGGGGACACAGCGGGACACAGCGTGGGACACAGGAAAGACACAGAAGTACACAGCGGGGGACAGAGCGAGGACACATTGGGACACCACGGGACTCAGCGGGGGACGCAGCAGTACACAGCAGGACACAGCGGGACACAGAGGGGAAAGAGCATGGACACAGCGGGGGACACAGCGAGACACAGCGGGGGACACAGAGGGGTACACAGCGGGACACAGCGGGGAAAAAAGCGAGGCCACAGCGGAACACAGTGTGGGACACAGCGAGGACACAGCGGGACACAGCGGGACACAGTGGGGACAAAGCTGTTGACACAGCGGGACACAATGGCGGACACAGCGGGACACAGCGGGGGACACAGGGAGGACACAGCGGGACCCAGCGTGATCCAGCCTCGATACAGCGGGGACACAGCGGGACACAGCGAGGTACACAGCTGGGGACACAACAGGACACAGCGGGGGACACAGCGAGGACACAGCGGGACACAGCGGGACACAGCGGGACACTGCGGGAACATAGCGAGACACAGCGGGGTACAGAGCGGGACACAGCGGAACACAGCTGGGGACATAGCGGGGACACAGCGGGACACAGCGGGGGACACAGCGAGGACGCAGCGGGACACAGCGGAACTCAGCGGGGGACAAAGCGGGAGACAGCGGGGGACACAGCGAGCACACAGCAGGACACAGCGGCCACACAGAGGGGACTCAGTGGGGGACACAGCAGGGGACAAAAAGGGACACCACGGGACACAGTGAGACACAGCGGGACACAGCGGGACACTGTGGGGACACAGTAGGACAAAGCGGGGAACCCAGCGGGACAAAACGGAACAAAGCGGGGGACAGAGCGGAGACAGTGTAGGGCCACAGTGGGACACCTCGGTGAAACAGCTGGACACAGCGGGGTACACAGCGGTACACAGCGGGCACACAGCGGGGACACAGCGGGACACAGCGGGACACAGCGGGGACAGAGCGGGATACAGTCGGATACAGCGGGACACAGTGGGGGACACAGCGGGACACAGCAGGGGACCCAGCGAGGACACAGCGGGACACAGCGGGGGACACAGCGAGGACACAGCGGGGAACACAGCAGGGGACACAGCGGGATACAGCAAGGAACACAGCGAGGACACAGCGGGACACAGCGGGACACAGCGTCGATACAGAGGGGACTCAGCGGAGGACACAGCGGGGGAAACAGCGGGGGACAAATGGGATACCACGGGCACAGTGTGACACAGCAGGACACAGCGGGGACACTGCGGGGACACAGCAGGACAAAGCGGGGGACATAGCGGGACACAGCAGCACACAGCGGGGGACACAGCTGAACACAGCGGGGGAAACAGTGGGGGACACAGTGGGACACGGTGGGACACAGCGGGGGACACATGGGGGAACACAGCGGAACACAGCGGGGACACAGCGGGACTCAGCGGGGGACACAGCAGTACACAGCAGGACACAGCGGGGACACGGCAGGGACACAGCGGGGGACACAGCGGGACACAGCGGGACACAGCGGGGAACACAGCGGGACACAGAGGGGGCAGAGAGGGGTACACAGCGGGACACAGCTGGGAACACAGCAGGTCACAGCGGGACACAGCGGGGACACAGCTGGACACAGCGGGGTACACAGTGGGACACAGCGGGTCACAGCGGGGGACACAGCGGGGGACACAGCGGGGGACAGCAGAGGACAGAGAGGGGACACAGCGGCGACACAGATGGGACGCAGCTGGGGACACAGCGTGGGACAAAGTGGGACACCACTGGACACAGTGTTACACAGCGGGACACAGCGGGGACACTGCGGGACACAGGAAGATAAAGCGGGGGTCACAGCGGGACACAGCGGGCCACAGCGGGGGACAGCGGGGGACACAGCGGGACACAGTGGGCTACCCAGTGAGGACACAGCTTGACACAACAGGGGACACAGCGAGGACACATCGGGGGACACAGCGGGGGACACAGCGGGACACAGAGGGGACACAGCTGGACACAGAAGGGTACACAGCGGGACACAGCGGACACACAGCGGGGACAGAGCTGGACACAGAGGGACACAGAGGGGACAGAGCATGGCACAGGTGGACACTGAGGGAGACAGAGCAAAGACACAGCCAGACACAGCGAAACAAAGCGTGACACAGTGGGGACACAGCAGGGGACACAGCGGGACACAGTGGGGGACACAGCAGGACACAGCGGGGTACACAGCAGGGACAAAGAAGGACACAGCGGGGAACACAGCGAGGACACAGCGGGACAGAGCGGTGACACAGCGGGACACAGCTGGGGACACTTTGGGACTCAGCGGGACACAGAGGGACACAGCAAGGACACAGCGGGGGACAGTGGGGGACACAGCAGGACACAGCAAGGCACAACGGGGTCACAGTAGTGGACACAGCAGGACACAGCGGGGGACACAGCGGGACACAGCGGGGGACACAGCGGGACACAGCGGGACACAGCGGGACACAGCGGGGGACACAGCGGGACACAGTGGTGACACAGCGGGGGACACAGCGGGACACAGCGGAGACACGGCAGGGACACAGCGGGACCCAGCAGGACACAGCGGGGGACACAGCGGGACACAGCGGGGGACACTGCAGGGACACATTGGGACACAATAGGACACAAGTAGGACAAAGCGGGAGACAGCAGAGGACACAGCGAGGACACAGCTGGACACAGCGCGGACACAGAGGGGACTCAGCAGGGGACATAGTGGGAAAAAAGCGGGACACCACGGGACACAGTAGGACACAACAAGACACAGCGGGGGACACAGTAGGACAGAGCGGGGGACACAGCGGGGGACAGAGGGGGCACCACGAATAACAGAGCAAGGACACAGCGGGACCCAGCGGGACACATCCTTGATACAGCGGGATTCACAGCGTTACACAGCGGGTTACACAGCTGGGGACACAAAGGGACACAGTGGTGGACACAGCGGGACACAGCGGGACAGAGTGTGACACAGACGGGATAAAGCGTGAGACACAGCGGGGGACAGAGCGGGAGACAGCGGGGGACACAGCGAGGACACAGCGGGGGACACAGCAAGTACTCAGCGGAACACAGCGTGGGACACAGTGAGGACACAGGGGGACACAGCGAGA
>NW_012292458.1:0-1263 GCF_000151885.1 Dipodomys ordii | reverse complement strand
CAGGGGACAATGGGGACACAGCGGGGGAGCAGAGCGATGACACAGCGGGACACAGCGGGACACAGAGAGGATACAATGGGACACAACGGGACACAGCTGGGTACACAGCGGGACACAGCGGGGACACAATGCTATACACAGAGGGTCACAGAGGTGGACACAGCAGGACACAGAGGGACACAGAGGGGGACAACAGAGGGCACAGCGGGACAAGAGCAGGACACAGCGTGGACACAATGGGACACAGCGGGACACAGCGAGGGACACAGCGGGACATTGCGCGGGACAGAGCGGGGGACATAGAGGGACATAGCGGGGACACAGCGGGGACAAAGCGGGCGACACAGCGGGACACAGCGGGACACAGAAGGACACAACGGGGGAATCAGTGGGATACAGCGGGGGACACAGGAGGACACAGAGGGACACAGCGGGACACAGCGTGGACACAGCTGGACACAGCAGGTTACACAGCGGAACACAGCGGGACACAGCAAGGACATAGCGGGACACTGCGGGAGACACAGCGAGGACAAAGCGGGGCACAGCGGGACACAGCGGGACACAGCAAGGACACATCAGGGGACACAGGGGGACACAGCGGGACACAGGGGGGACACAGCTGGACACAGCGGGACACAGCGGAACACAGCGGGATACAGCGGGGGACACAGCTTGACACAGCACGCGACACAGTGGAGGACACAGTGGGAAACAGCGGGGGACAAAGCGAGGAAACAGCGTGACACAGCCTGACACAGTGGGGACACTGCGTAGATACAGCTGGGACTCAGTGGGGAAACAGCAAGGACACAACTGGACACAGAGGGATACAGCAGGATAGAGTGGGACAAAGCGGGGGACACAGAAGGGGACAGTTTGGGACACAGAAGGACAGAGCGGGGACACAGCGAGCACACAGCCGGACACAGCGAGGACACAGCGGGACACAGCAGGACACAGCAGGATGCAGCGGGACACAGTGGGGGACACAGCTTGACCCAGCACGGGACACAGCAGAGGACACAGCGGGACACAGCGGGGGACACAGCGAGGACACAGCGAGACACAGCCTGACACAGAGGGGACACAGCGGGGACACAGCAGGGGACACACCTGGGACACAGTGGGGACACAGTGAGGACACAACGGGACACAGAGGGACACAGCGGGACAAAGCGGGACACAGCAGGGACACAGCGGGGACAAACCGGGCAACACAGCGGGACACAGCGGGACACAGCGGGGGAATCAGTGGGATAC
>NW_012292457.1:0-970 GCF_000151885.1 Dipodomys ordii | reverse complement strand
GTGGACACAAGGGGACACAGTGGGGGCACAGCGGGACACAGCGGGACACAGTGGGACACAGCGGGGACAAAGCGTGAGACACAGCGGGGGACAGAGCGGGAGACAGCGGGGGACACAGTGAGGACACAGCGGGACACAGCGGGGACTCAGCGGGGGACAGAGCCGGAGACAAAGAGGGACACCACGGAACAGAGCGGGGGACACAGCGGGAGACAACGGGGGACACAGCGAGGACACAGCGGGACACAGCGCTGACACTGCGGGGACACAGCTGGGGACACAGCGGGGGACACAGCGGGGGACACAGCCGGACACAGCGGGACACAGCGGGGGACACATGGAGGACTCAGCGGGACAAAGCGGGGACACAGCGGCAACTCACCGGGGGACACAGCGGGGGACAAAGCGGGACACCACAGAACACAGTGGGAAACAGCGGGACACAGCGGGGAAACTGCGGGGACACAGGGGAACAAAGCGTGGGACACATAGGGACACAGCGGGGGACACAGCGGGGGACACAGCGGGACACAGTGGGACACAGCGGGGCACACAGGAGGGACCCAGCGGGACCCAGCGGGGAACACAGCGAGGACACAGCGGGACCCAGTGGTACACAGCGTGGTACACAGCTGTGAACACAACGGGACACAGTGGGGGCACAGCGGGACACAGCAGGACACAGTGGGACACAGCGGGACAAAGCTTGAGACACAGTGGGGTACAGAGCGGGACATAGCGGGGGACACAGCGAGGACACATTGGGACACAGCGGGGACACAGCGGGACACAGCGGGGGACACAGCAGTACACAGCGGGACACAGCGGGTCACAGCGAGGGACACAGAGGGGTACATAGCGGGACACAGTGGGGAACACAGGGAGGACACAAAGGGACCTAGCGGGACACAGCGTCGATACAGGGGGGACACAGCGGGACACAGTGGGGTACACAGCTGGGGACACAACG
>NW_012292456.1:0-1873 GCF_000151885.1 Dipodomys ordii | reverse complement strand
TTCTCCTTCTCCTACTTCTGGTTCTCTACTGCATCTGCATCGTCTGCTTCTCCCTATGATTCTGCTACTTTTGCTTATTAAATTCTTCTGCTTATGCTTCTCCTGCTTCTGCTTCTTCAGCTTCTACTGCTTCTCCTTGTGCTTCTCCTTCTCCTCCTCCTCCTCCTCCTCCTTCTCTTCCTCCTCCTCCTCCTCCTCCTCCTCCTTCTTCTTCTTCTTCTTCTTCATCTTAATCTTCATCATCTTCTTCTTCTTCTTCTTCTTCTTCTTCTTCTTCTTCTTCTCTTTCTTCTGCTTCTTCTTTTCCTGCTTCTTCTGCTTCTACTGGTTCTCTTTCTGCTTCTCATTCTGCTTCTGCTTCTCCTATTTCTTCTGCGGCTCTTCCTTCTCCTACTTCTACTGCTCCTTCTGCTTCTGCTTCTTCTGCTTCTCCTGCTTCTCCTTCTGCATCTTATTCTGCTTCTGCTTCTCCTTCTGCTGCTTCTTCTGCTTCTGTTTCTCCTTCTACTTCTCCTTCTGCTTCTTCTGCTTCTGCTTCTCCTTCTGCTTCTTCTGCTTCTCCTTCTGATTCTCCTTCTGCTTCTCCTTCTGTTTCTCCTTCTCCTTCTCGTTCTTCTGCTTTTCTTTCTGCTTCTCCTTCTGCTTCTGCTGCAACTGCTACTGCTTCTTCTGTTTCTTCTGCGTCTCCTTCTGCTTTTGATTCTCTTTCAGATTCTGCTTCTCCTTCAGCTTCTCATTCAGCTTCTCCAGATTCTGCTTCTTCTGCTTCTCCTGCTTCCGCTTTTGCTTCAGGTTCTGCTTCTGCTTCTTCGGATTCTTATGCTTCTGCTTCTCCTGCTTCTGCTTCTTCTGCTTCCCCTCCTCTTTCTGCTTCTCCTTCTGTTTCTGCTTCTCCTGCTTCTGCTTCTTCTTCTTTTCCTGCTTCTCTTTCTGCTTCTCCTTCTGCTTTTCCTTCTCCTTCTGCTTCTGCTCCTTCTCCTTCTTCTGTTTCTTCTTCTTCTGCTTCTCCCGCTTCTGCTTCTTCTGCTTCTCCTGCTTCTCGTTCTGCTTCTCTTCGTCAGCTTCTCTTTCTACTTCTGCTTCTGCTTCTTCGGATTCTGCTTCTTCTACTTCTTCTCTCCTTCTGCTTCTGCTTCTTCTGCTTCTCCTGCTTCTCCTTCTGCATCTCCTTCTGCTTGTGCTTTTCCGTCTGCTTCTTCTTTTTCTTCTGCTTCTCCTTTCCTTCTTCTGCTTCTCCGTCTGATTCTGCTTCTTCTGCCTTTCCTGATTCTCCTTCTGCTTCTCCTTCTTCTTCTCCTTCTGTTTCTCCTTCTCCTTCTCGTTCTTCTGCTATTCCTTCTGCATCTCTTTCTGCTTCTGCATCTTCAGCTTCTTCTGCTACTGCTTCTGCTTCTTCTGTTTCTTCTGCTTCTCCTTCTGCTTCTCCTTCTGCTTTTGCTTCTCTTTCTGCTTCTGCTTCTCCTTCTGGTTCTCCTTCTTCTTCTCCAGATTCTGCTTCTTCTGCTTCTCCTTCCGCTTCAGGTTCTGCTTCTGCTTCTTCGGCTTCTTCTGCTTCTATTTCTGCTTCTCCTTCTGTTTCTGCTTCTCTTTCTTCTTCTGTTTCTTCTCCTTCTTCGATTTCTTCTGCTTATGCTTCTACTACTTCCCCTGCTTCTCCTTCTGTTTCTCTTTATTCTTATCCTTCTGCTTCTCCTTCTCCTTCTCCTTGTTCTGCTTCTCCTTCTGCTTCTGCTTCTGCTTCTCCTTCTGCATCTTCTTCTGTTTCAATTTCTCCTTCTTCTGCTTTTCATTCTTCTTCTGCTTCTCCTGCTTCTGCTTCTTCTGCTTCTCCTGCTTCTCCTTCTCCTTCTCCTTCTCTTTCTGCTTCTGCTTA
>NW_012292455.1:0-7675 GCF_000151885.1 Dipodomys ordii | reverse complement strand
GCCTCGATACAGCGGGGACACAGCGGGACACAGCGAGGTACACAGCTGGGGACACAACAGGACACAGCGGGGGACACAGCTAGGACACAGCGGGACACAGCGGGACACAAGGGGACACTGCTGGAACATAGCGGGACACAGCGGGGTACACAGCGGGACACAGCGGAACACAGCTGGGGACATAGCGGGGACACAGCGGGACACAGCGAGGGACACAGCGAGGACGCAGCGGGACACAGCGGAACACAGCGGGGGACAAAGCGGGAGACAGCGGGGGACACAGCGTGCACACAGTGGGACACAGCGGCCACACAGAGGGGACTCAGCGGGGGACACAGCGGGGGACAAAGAGGGACACCACGGGACACTGTGAGACACAGCGGGACACAGCGGGACACTGCTTGGACACAGTAGGACAAAGCTGGGGACACAGCGGGACACAGCGGAACAAATCGGGGGACACAGCAGAGACAGAGTAGGGCCACAGCGGGACACCTCGGTGACACAGCTGGACACAGCGGGGTACACAGCGGGACACAGCGGGCACACAGCGGGGACACAGCGGGACACAGCGGGGACAGAGCGGGACACAGTCGGACAAAGCGGGACACAGTGGGGGACACAGAGGGACACAGCGGGGGACCCAGCAAGGACACAGCGGGACACAGCGGGACACAGCGGGACACAGCGTCGATACAGAGGGGACTCAGCGGAGGACACAGCGGGGGAACAGCGGGGACAAAGTGGGACACCACGGGACAGTGTGACACAGCGGGACAAAGCGGGGACACTGCGGGGACACAGCAGGACAAATCGGGGGACATAGCGGGACACAGTGTCACACATTGGGGGACACAGCGGGGGACAGCGGAGACAGAGATGGGCCACAGCGGGACACAGCGGTGACATAGCTGGAACACAGCGGGGTACACAGCGGGACACAGCGGGCACACCGGGGGACACAGCGGGCACAAAGCGGGACACAGTGGGGACACAGTGGGACACAGCGGGACAAAGTGGGGGACACAGCGGGACACAGCTGGGGACACAGCGAGGACACAGCGGGATACAGTGGGGGACACAGTGAGGACACAGCCGGGGATAAAGCGGGACACAGTGGAGACACAGCAGTGGACACAGCGGGACACAGCGGGGGACAGAGCCGGACACAGCGGGGGAAACAGTGGGGGACACAGTGGGACACAGTGGGACACAGCGGGGGACACATGGGGAACACAGCGGGACACAGCGGGGACACAGCGGGACTCAGCGGGGGACACAGCAGTATACAGCAGGACACAGCGGGGACACAGCAGGGACACAGCGGGGGACACAGCGGGACACAGTGGGGAACACAGCGGGACACAGAGGGGGACACAGAGGGGTACACAGCGGGACACAGCTGGGAACACAGCGGGTCACAGCGGGACACAGCGGGAACACAGCTGGACACAGCGGGGTACACAGTGGGACACAGGGGGCACACAGTGGGGACACAGTGGGGGACACAGCGGGACACAGCGGGTCACAGTGGGGGACACAGCGGGGGACACAGCGGGGGAGAGCAGAGGACAGAGAGGGGACACAGCGGCCACACAGAGGGGACGCAGCTGGGGACACAGCGTGGGACAAAATGGGACACCACGGGACACAGTGTTACACAGCGGGACACAGCGGGGACATTGCTGGACACAGCAAGATAAAGCGGGGGACACAGAGGGACACAGCGGGACACAGCGGGGGACACAGCGGGACACAGTGGTCTACCCAGTGAGGACACAGCGGGTCACAACAGGGGACACAGCGAGGACACAGCGGGGGACACAGCGGGACACAGTGGGGAACACAGCGAGGACACAGCGGGACACAACGGGACACAGCGTCGATACAGCGGGGAGGCAGCGTTACACTGCGTGGTACACACTGTGGACACAACGGGACACAGTGGGGGCACAGCGGGACACAGCGGGACACAGTGGGACACAGCGGGGACAAAGCGTGAGACACAGCGAGGGACAGAGAGGGAAACAGCAGGGGACACAGCGAGGAAACAGAGGGACACAGCGGTGACACAGCGGGGATTCAGCGGGGGACACAGTGGGACACAGCGGGGGACACTGCGGGACACAGCGGGGGACACGTCGGGACACAGTGTGGGACAGAGCGTGGGACACAGCGAGACACATCGGGGACAAAGCTGGACACAGCGGGGTACACAGAGGGACACAGCAGGGACACAGCGGGAAAACAGCGTGACACAAAAGGACACAGCTGGACACAGCGGGGTACACAGCGGGACACAGCGGGCACACAGCGGGGACACAGTGGGACACAGCGGGGACACAGTCCGACACAGCGGGACACAGCGGGGGACACAGCGGGACACAGCGTGGGACCCAGCAAGGACACAGCAGGACACAGCGGTGGACACAACGGGGGACACAGCGAGACACAGTGATTGAACACAGCGAGGACACAGAGGGACACAGCGGGAAACACTGCGAGGTCACAGCGGGGGACAAAATGGGACAACACGGGACACAGTGTGGCAGAGTGGGACACAGCGGGGACAATGCAGGGGCACAGCGGGACAAAGCGGGCGACACAGTGAGACCCAGCGGGGGACAGCAGGGGACAGAGAGGGGACACAGCGGGACACAGCAGGGGACACAGAGGGGTACACAGCGGGACACAGCCGGAAACACAGCGCGGACACAGCGGGACACACCGGGACACAGCGTCAATACAGCGGGGACAGAGAGGGTCACAGCAGGGACACAGCGGGACACAGCGGGACACAGCGGGGGACACAGCGGGACACAGCGGGGACACAGCGGGACACAGCGGGACACAGCGGGGGACACAGCGGAACACAGCGTGGGACACAGCGAGGACACAGCAGGACACAGCGGGACACAGCGGGAGACAGCGGGGACACTGCGGGAACATAGCTGGACACAGCGGGGTACAAAGCGGGACACAGCTGGGGACACAGAGTGGTACACAGAGGGACACAGCGGGAAACACAGCGAGGTCACAGCGGGGGACCAAGCGGGACAACACGGGACACAGTGTAACACAGCAAGACACAGCGGGACACAGCGGGGGACAAAGCGGGGGACAACAGGGGACAGGGGACACAGCGGGACACAGCAGGGACACAGCTGGACACAGCGGGGTACACAGAAGGACACAGCGTGCACACAGTGGGGACACAGCAGGACACAGCGGGACACAGCGGGGACGGAGCATGACAGAGCATGACACAGCGAGGACACATTGGGACACAGCGGGGACACAGCGGAACTCAGCGGGAGACAGCAATACACAGCGGGACACAGTGGGACACAACGGGGAGACAGCAGGGACACAGTGGGGGACACAGCGGGACACAGCGGGTCACAGCGGGGGACACAGCGGGACACAGCGGGGGACACAGAGGGGTACACAGCGGGACACAGGGGGAAAACAGCGCGGACACAGCGGGACACAGCGGGACACAGCGTCGATACAGAGGGGACAGAGCGGGTCACAGCAAGGACACAGCGGGACACAGCGGTACACAGCAGGACACAACGGGGGACACAACGGGACAGAGCGGGGACACAGTGGGGACTCAGCGGGGGACACAGCGGGACACAGCGGGGGACACAGCGGGACACAGCGGGGGACACTGTGGGACACAGTGTGGGACAGAGCGTGGGACACAACGAGACACAGCGGGGACAAAGTTGGACACAGCGGGGTACACAGAGGGACACTGCAGGGACACAGCGGGGAAACAGCGTGACACAAAAGGACACAGCGGGACACAGCGGGGGACACAGCGAGGACACAGCGGCACACAGTGGGGGACACAGCAAGGACAGAGCGGGACACAGCGGTGGACACAGCGGGACATAGCGGGGGCCACAGCGGGGGCCACAGCGGGACACAGTGGGACACAGCGGGGGACACAGGAAGGACACAGCGGTACACAGCGGGGGACAGAGCGAGGACACATTGGGACACAGCGGGGACACAGCGGGACTCAGCGGGGGACACAGCATTACACAGCGGGACACAGCGGGACACAGCGGGGACACATTGGGACACAGCGGGGGACACAGCGGGGAAAACAGTGAGGCCAAAGCAGAACACAGCGTGGGACAGAGCGAGGACACAGCGGGACACAGCGGGACACAGCGGCGACAAAGCAGTAGACACAGCGGGACACAGTGGCGGACATAGCGGGACACAGTGGGGGACACAGGGAGGACACAGCGGGACCCAGCGGGACCCAGCGTCGATACAGCGGGGACACAGTGGGACACAGTGAGGTACACAGCTGGGGACACAACGGGACACAGCAGGGAACATAGGGAGGACATAGCGGGACCCAGCAGGACCCAGCGTCATTACAGCGGAGACACAGCGGGACACAGCGGGGTGCACAGCTGGGGACACAACGGGACACTGCGGGGGACACAGCGAGGACAAAGCGGGACAGAGCAGTACACAGCGGGGACACTGCGGGAACATAGTGGGACACAGCGGGGTAGCGGGACAAGGCGGGACAGTGTGGGACAGAGCGTGGGACACAGCGAGACACAGCGGGGACAAAACTGGACACAGCGGGGTACACAGAGGGACACAGCAGGGACACAGCGGGGAAACAGCGTGACACAAAAGGACACAGCGGGACACAGCGGGGGACACAGCGAGGTCACAGTGGCACACAGTGGGGGAAACAGCAAGGACAGAGCGGGACACAGCGGGGGACACAGCAGACATAGCGGGGGACAAAGCGGGGGACACAGCGGGACACAGCGGTACACAGCGGGGACACTGCGGGAACATAGTGGGACACAGCAAGGACACAGCGGGACACAGCGGCAACACAGAGGGGACTCAGCGGAACAAAGCGTGGGAAACAGCGGGACACAGCGGGACACAGCGGGGGACACAGCGGGGGACAGCGGAGACAGAGAGGGGACAAAGCGAGACACAGCTGTGACACAGCTGGACACAACAGAGTACACAGCGGGACACAGCGGGCACACAGAGGGGACACAGCGGGACAGAGCGGGACACAGCAGGGACCGAGCGGGACATAGCGGGACACAGCGGAACACAGCGGGGGACACAGCGGGACCCAGCGGGGGACCCAGCGAGGACACAGCGGGACACAGCGGGACCCAGCAGGACACAGCGTCGATAAACCGGGGACACAGTGTTACACAGCGTGGTACCCAGCTGTGGACACAACGGGACAGAGTGGGGGCACAGCGAGACACTGCGGGACACAGCAGGGGACACAGCGGGACACAGCGCGACACAGCGGGGAACAGAGAGGGAGACAGCGGGGTACACAGCGAGGACACACCGGGACACAGCAGTGACACAGCGGGGACTCAGTGGGGGGACGCAACGGGGGACAAAGAGGGACACCACGGAACACAGCGGGACACAGCGGGAAACAGCAGTGACCCTGCGGGGACACGGTGGGACACAGCGGGGGACACAGCGCGACACTGCGGGGGACAGAGCGAGGACACATTGGGACACATTGGGACACAGCGGGACTCAGCGGGGGACACAGCTGTACACAGTGGGACAAAGCGGGACACAGCGGGGACACAGCAGAGACACAGCCGGGGACACAGCGGGACACAGCTGGGGACACAGGGATGACACAGCGGGACCCAGCGGGACCTAGCATCGATATAGCCGGGACACAGTGGGACACAGTGGGGTACACAGCTGGGGACACAGGGAGGACACAGCAGGACACAGCGGGACACAGCTGGGGACACAGCGGGGACACAGCGGGACACAGCGGAACACAGTGGGAGACAAAGCCGGAGACAGCGGGGGACACAGCGAGGACACAGGGGGACACAGCGGTGACACAGAGGAGACTCAGCGGGGGACACAGCGTGGGACAAAGTGGGACAACACGGGACAAAGTGTTACACAGCGGGACACAGCAGGGACACTGCGGGACACAGCAGGACAAAGCGGGGGACAAAGTGGGACACAGCGGGCCACAGCGGGGGACACAGTGGGGGACAGCGGAGAGAGAGAGTGGCCACAGCGAGACACAGCGGTGACACAGCTGGACACAGCGGGGTACACAGCGGGACACAGCGGGCACACAGCGGGGACACAGTGGGACACAGCGGGACACAGCGGGGACAGAGCGGGACACAGTCGGACACAGCGGGACACAGTGGGGGACACAGCGGGACACAGCGGGGGAGCTAGCGAGGACACAGCAGGACACAGCGGGGGACACAGAGAGGACACAGTGGGGGACACAGCAGGGGACACAGCGGGACACAGCGGGGAACACAGCGAGGACACAGCGGGACACAGCGGGACACAGCGTCGATACAGAGGGGACTCAGCGGAGGACACAGCGGGGGAAACAGCGGGGGACAAAGTGGGACACCACGGGACACAGTGTGAAACAGCGGGACACAGCGGGGACACTGCGGGGACACAGCAGGACAAAGCGGGGGACATAGCGGGACACAGCGGCACACAGCGGGGGACACAGCCGGACACAGCGGGGGAAACAGTGGGGGACACAGTGGGACACGGTGGGACACAGCGGGGGACACATGGGGAACACAGCGGGACACAGCGGGGACACAGCGGGACTCAGCGGGGGACACAGCAGTATACAGCAGGACACCGCGGGGACACAGCAGGGACACAGCGGGGGACACAGCGGGACACAGCGGAACACAGCGGGGAACACAGCGGGACACAGAGGGGGACACAGAGGGGTACACAGCGGGACACAGCTGGGAACACAGCGGGTCACAGCGGGACACAGCGGGAACACAGCTGGACACAGCGGGGTACACAGTGGGACACAGGGGGCACACAGTGGGGACACAGCGGGGGACACAGCGGGACACAGCGGGTCACAGCGGGGGACACAGCGGGGGACACAGCGGGGGACAGCAGAGGACAGAGAGGGGACACAGGGGTGACACAGAGGGGACGCAGCTGGGGACACAGCGTGGGACAAAGTGGGACACCACGGGACACAGTGTTACACAGCGGGACACAGTGGGGACACTGCGGAACACAGCAAGATAAAGCGGGGGACACAGCGGGACACAGCGGGCCAGAGCGGAGGACAGCGAGGGACACAGCGGGACACAGTGGGCTACCCAGTGAGGACACAGCGGGACACAACAGGGGACACAGCGAGGACACAGCGGGGGACACAGCGGGGGACACAGCGGGACACAGTGGGGAACACAGCGAGGACACAGCGGGACACAACGGGACACAGCGTCGATACAGCGGGCACACAGCGTTACACAGCGTGGTACACACTGTGGACACAACGGGACACAGTGGGGGCACAGCGGGACACAGCGGGACACAGTGGGACACAGCGGGGACAAAGCGTGAGGCACAGCGAGGGACAGAGAGGGAGACAGCAGGGGACACAGCGAGGAAACAGTGGGACACAGCGGTGACACAGCGGGGACTCAGTGGGGGACACAGTGGGACACAGCGGGGGATACTGCGGGACACAGCGGGGGACACTTCGGGACACAGTGTGGGACAGAGCGTGGGGACACAGCGAGACACAGCGGAGACAAAGCTGGACACAGCGGGGTACAAAGGAGGGACACAGCAGGACACAGCGGGGAAACAGCATGACACAAAG
>NW_012292454.1:0-7676 GCF_000151885.1 Dipodomys ordii | reverse complement strand
AGCGGGACACCACGGGACACAGTGGGACACAGCGGGACACAACGTGGTCACTGCGGGACACAGTGGGGGACAAAGCAGGACACAGCGGGACACAGGGGGGACGCAGTGGGACACAGCGGGACACAGCGGGACACGGCGGGGGACACAGCGGGACACAGCGGGGGACACATCGAGGACACAGTGGGGGACACAGTGGGGGAAACAGCTGGACACGGCGGGGAACACAGCGAAGACACAGCGGGACACAGCGGGGGACACAGGGAGGACACAGCGGGACACAGCGGGGGACACAGGGAGGACACAGCAGGGGACACAGCGGGACACAGCGGGGGACACAGCGGGACACAGCGGGGTACACAGCAGGGACAAAGCGGGACACAGCGGGGGACACAGTGAGGACAAAGCGGGACACAGCGGTGACACAGCGGGACACAGCTGGGGACACTGCGGGACACAGCGGGACACAGCGGGGACACAGCAAGGGCACAGCGGGGGACACAGCGGGACACAGCCGGACACAGCCGGGGACACAGCGGGACACAGCGAGAGACACAGCGGGGGACACAGCGGGACACAGCAGGGAACAAAGAGAGGACACAGCGGGACCCAGCGGGACAGAACGTCGATAGAGCGGGGACACAGCGGGACACAGTGGTGACACAACGGGACTCAGCAGGGGACACTGCGGGACATAGAGGGACCCAGCGGGAACACAGCGGGAACACAGCAAGGACACAGCCGGACACAGCGGGACACAGCGGGACACAGCGGGGGACACAGCGAGGGACACAGCGGGACACAGTGGGGGACACAGCGGGACACAGCAGGACACAGCGGGGCACAGCAGGGAAAAAACGGGAGACACAGTGGGGAACAGAGCAGGACACAGGGAGGACACAGTGGGGACACAGCGAGACTCAGCCGGGGACACAGCCGGGGACAAAGCGGGACACCACGGGACACAGTGGGACACAGCGGGACACAACGTGGTCACTGCGGGACACAGTGGGGGACAAAGTGGGACACAGCGGGACACAGGGGGGACGCAGTGGGACACAGCGGGACACAGCGGGACACGGCGGGGGACACAGCGGGACACAGAGGGGGACATAGCGAGGACACAGCGGGACACAGCGGGACACAGCGGGGGACACAGCGAGGACACAGCGGGACACAGCGGGGGACTCAGGGAGGACACAGCGGGACACAGCGGGGGACACAGCGAAGACACAGTGGGACACAGCGGCGACACAGAGGTACTCAGCGGGGGACACATTGTGGGACAAAGTGGGACACCATGGGACACAGTGTTACACAGCGGGACACAGCGGCGACACTGCGGGACACAGCAGTACAAAGCGGGGGACACAGCGTGCCACAGCGGGCCACAGCGGGGCATACAGCGGGGGACAGTGGAGACAGAGAGTGGCCACAGCGAGACACAGCGGTGACACAGCTGGACACAGCGGGGTACACAGTGGGACACAGCGGGCACACAGCGGGGACACAGCGGGACACAGCGGGACACAGCAGGGACACAATGGGACACAGTGGGACAAAGCGGGAGACACAGCGGGACACAGCAGGCACACAGTGGGGACACAGAGGGACACAGCGGGGACAGAGCGGGACACAGCCGGACACAGCGCGACACAGCGGGGGACACAGCGGCACACAGTGGTGGACCCAGAGAGGACACAGCGGGACACAGCAGGGGACACAGCGAGGACACAGCGGGGGACACAGAGAGACACAGCGGGGAACAGATCGAGGACACAGTGGGACACAGCGGGACACAGAGTCGATACAGCGGGGACACAGCGTTACAAGGCGTGGTACATAGCTGAGGACACAACGGGACACAGTGGGGGCACAGCCGGACTCAGCGGGACACAGTGGGACACAGCAGGGACAAAGCGTGAGACACAGCGGGGGACAGAGACAGAGACAGCAGGGGACACAGCGAGGAAACAGCGGGACACAGCGGTGAACCAGCGGATACTCAGTGGGGGACACAGCGGGGAACACAGCAAGGACAGAGCGGGACACAGTGGGGGACACAGCAGGACATAGCGGGGGACACAGCGGGGGAAACAGCGGGACACAGCGGGACACAGCGGGGACACCACGGGACACAGTGTGAAACAGTGGGACACAGCGGGACACTGCGGGGACACAGCAGGACAAAGCGGGGGACACAGCGGGACACAGCGGGGGACACAGAGAGGACACATTGGGACACAGCGGGGGACACAGTGGGGACACAGCGGGACACAGCCGGGGAAAAAGTGGGACACTGCGGGGACACAGCAGTGGACACAGCGGGACACAGCGGGGGACACAGCCGGACACAGCAGGGGAAACAGTGGGGGACACAGCGGGACAAAGTGGGACACAGCGTGGGACACATGGGGGACACAGCGGGACACAGCGGGGACACAGCGGGACTCAGCGGGGGACACAGCAGTATACAGCAGGACACAGTGGGGACACAGCAGGGACACAGCGGAAACACAGCTGGACAGAGCGGGGACACAGCTGGGGACACAACGGGACACATCTTGGGACACAGCGAGGACCCAGCGGAACACAGCGTGGGACACAGCGAGGACACAGCGGGACACAGCGGGACACAGCGGGGACACAGCAGTAGACACAGCGGGAACCAGTGGGGGACAAGCGGGACACATTGGGGACTCACCAGGGGACACAGCGGGGGACAAACTGGGACACCACGGGACACAGTGGGACACAGCGGGACACAGCGGGGACACTGCAGGGACATAGCAGGACACAGCGGGGTACACAGCGGGACACAGCAGTGGACACAGCGGGGACACAGCGGGACATAGCGGGGGACACAGCGAAGACACAGCGGGTCACAGCGGGACACAGCGTGGGACAAAGCAGGAGACAGCTGGGGACACAGCGAGGACACAGCTGGACACAGCAGGGTACACAGCGGGCACACAGCGGGGACACAGCGGGACACAGCGGGACACAGTGGGGACACAGCGGGACAAAGCGGGAGACACAGCGGGAAACAGCAGGCACACAGCGGGGACACAGTGGGACACAGCGGGACACAGCGTCGATACAGCGGGGACACAGCGTTACACAGTGTGGTACACAGCTGTGGACTCAACGGGCCACAGTGGGGGCACAGCCGGACACAGCGGGACACAGTGGGACACAGCGGGGAAAAAGCGTGAGACACAGCAGGGGACAGAGAGGGTGACAGCAGGGGACACAGCGAGGAAACAGCGGGACACAGCGGTGACACAGCGGGGACTCAGGGGGTGACACAGCGGGACACAGCGGGGGACACAGCGGGACACAGCGCGGGACAAGGCGGGACACAGTGTGGGACAGAGCGTGGGACACAGCGAGACCCAGCGGAGACAAAACTAGGCACAGCGGGGTACACAGCGGGACACAGCGGAAGACAAAGCAGGAGACAGCGGGGCACACAGCGAGGACACAGGGGGACACAGAGGCGACACAGAGGGGACTCAGCGGGGGACACAGCGTGGGACAAAGTGGGATACCACGGGACACAGTTTTACACAGCGGGACACAGCGGGGACATTGCGGGACACAGCAGGACAAAGCGGGGGACACAGGGGGACAAAGCGGGACACAGCGGGGGACCCAGCGGGGGACAGCGGAGACAGAGAGTGGCCACAGCGAGACACAGCGGTGACACAACTGGATACAGCGGGATACACAGCGGGACAGAGCGGGCACACAGCGGGGACACAGCGGGACACAGCGGGACATAGCGGGGACACAGTGGGACACAGCGGGACAAAGCGGGAGACACAGCGGGACACAGCAGGCACACAGCGGGGACACAGCGGGACACAGCGGGGACAAAGCGGGACACAGCTGGACACAGCGGGACACAGCGGTGGACACAGCGACACACAGTGGTGGTCCCAGTGAGGACACAGCAGGATACAGCAGGGACACAGCGAGGACACAGCTGTGGACACAGCGGTGGACACAGCGGGACACAGCGGGGAACACAGCGAGGACACAGCGGGACACAGCGGGACACAGCGTCGATACAGCGGGGACACAGCGTTACACAGCGTGGTACACAGCGTGGTACACAGCTGTGGACACAATGGGACACAGTGGGGGCACAGCCGGACACAGCCGTACACAGTGGGACACAGCGGGGACAAAGCGTGAGACACAGCAGGGGACAGAGAGGGAGACAGTAGGGGACTCAGCGAGGACACAGCGGCACACAACGGGACACAGTGGGAAACAGAGGTGAACCTGCGGGGACACAGCGGGACACAGCGGGACACAGCGGGGACACAGCGAGGACACAGCGGCACTCAAAGGGACACAGCGGGAAACAGAGGTGAACCTTTGGGGACACAGCGGAGCACAGCAGGGACACAGCGGGGGACAAAGCGGGACACAGCGGGAAACAGCGGGGGACACAGAGGGGTACACAGCAGGACACAACGGGACGCAGCGGGACACAGCGGGTCACAGCGGGGACAAAGCGGGAGACACAGCGGGGAACAGAGCAGGACACAGCGGGGGACACAGCGAGGACACAGCGGGGACTCAGCGGGGACACAGTGGGGGACAAACGGGACACCACGGATCACAGCGGGACACAGCAGACACAGCGGGGACAATGCGGGCATACAGCGGGCAACAGCGGGGGCACAGCAGGACACAGCAGGGGACAGAGCGGGGAACACACCAGGACATATGGGGACAAAGTGGGACTCAGCAGGGGACACAGCAGGGGACAAAGCGGAACACCACGGGACACAATGTGACACAGCGGGACACAGCGGGGACACTGCGGGGACACAGCGGGACAAAGCAGGGGACACAGCGGGACACAACGGGACATAGCGGGGGACACAGCAGGGGACAGCGGGGAACAGAGAGGGGACACAGGGGTGACACAGCTGGACACAGCAGGGTACACAGCGGGACACAGCGGGCACACAGCGGGGACAGAGCGGGGCACAGTGGGACACAGTGGGGACAGAGCGGTGGACACAGCAGTGGACACATCGGGGGACACAGAGGGGACACAGCGGGGACACAGCGGGACTCAGCGGGGGACACAGCAGTGCACAGCGGGACACAGCGGGACACAGCGGGGGACACAGTGGGACAGAGCAGGGTACACAGCAGGGGACACAGAGGGACCCAGCGGGACACAGCGGGGGACACAGCGAGGACAAATTGGGACACAGAGGGGACACAGCTGGACTCAGTGGGGGACACAGCAGGACACAGCATTGCACAGCGGGACACAGCGGGACACAGCGGGGGACACAGTGGGACAGAGCAGGGTACACAGCAGGGGACACAGAGGGACCCAGCAGGACACAGCGGGGGACACAGGGGGGACACTGCGGGACACTGCGGAAGACACAGCGAGGACACAGCGTGACACAGCGGAACACAGCAGGACACAGTTGGGACACAGCAGGGGACACAGCGGGACACAGAGGGGGACAAGCGGGACACAGTGGGGGACACGGGGGGACAATGCGGGACACAGCGGGGGACACAGCGATGACAAAGCGGGACACAGCGGGGACACAGCGGGACTCAACACGGTCACAGCGGGACACAGCGGGACACAGCGGGACACCTCGGGGACACAGCAGGGGACACAGCGGGACACAGCGGGGGACACAGCGGGACACAGCGGGCGACACAGGGGGAACAAAGCGGGACACAGCAGGGGACACAGCGAGGACTCAGCGGGACACATCTGGGACACAGCGGGAATCAGCGGGAGACACAGCGGGACACAGTGGGACAGAGCGGGGACACAGCAGGGACACAGCGGGGGACACAGTGGGACAGAGCAGGGGACACAGCAGGGGAAACAGAGGGACAGAGCGGGACACAGCGGGGGACACAGGGTTGACAGTGCGGGACACAGCGGGGGACACAGTGAGGACACATTGGGACACAGTGGGGACACAGCGGGACTCAGCGTGGGACACAGCAGTACACAGCGGGACCCAGCGGGACACAGCGTCGATACAGCGGGGACACAGCGGGGTACATAGCTGGGGACACAACGGGACACAGTGGGGGCCATAGCGGGACACAGCGGGACACAGCGGGACACAGGGGGTCACAGCGGGGACAAAGCAGGGACTCAGCAGGGGACACAGCGGGTGACAAACGGGACACCACGGAATACAGGGGAATACAGCGGGACACAGCGGGGGACACAGCAGGACACAGCGGGACACAGAGGTGGACACAGCGGAACACAGCAGGGGCCAGAGCGGGGGACACAGCGGGACACAACGGGGACAAAGCGGCACTCAGCGGGGGACACAGGAGGGGACAAAGTGGAACACCACGGGACACAATGTGACACAACAGGACACAGCGGGGACACTGTGGGGAAACAGCGGCACAAAGCAGGGGACATAGTGGGACACAGCGGGACACAGCGGGGGACAGAGCAGGTGACAGCGTGGGACAGAGAAAGGACAGAGCGGGACACAGCGGTGACACCGCTGGACACAGTGGGGTACACAGCAGGACACAGCGGGCACACAGCGGGGACACAGCGGGACACATCGGGACACAGTGGGGACAGAGCGGGACACAGAGGGACACAACGGGGTACACAGCGGGACACACGGGGGACACAGTGAGTACACAGCGGGACACAGCGGGGACACAGCAGGACTCAACACGGACACAGCGGGACACAGCATGACACAGCGGGGGACACAGCGGGACACAGCGGGGGACACATGGAGGACTCAGCGGGACACAGTAGACACAGCGAGGGGGACAAAGCGGGACACCACAGAACACAGTGGGAAACAGCGGGACACAGCGGGGAAACTGCGGGCACACAGGGGACAAAGCGTGGGACACATAGGGACACAGCGGGGGACACAGTGGGGGACACAGCGGGACACAGCGGGGAACACAGCGAGGACACAGCGGGACCCAGTGGTACACAGCGTCGATACAGCGGGGACACAGCGTTACACAGCGTGGTACACAGCTGTGAACACAACGGGACACAGTGGGGGCACAGCGGGATACAGCGGGACACAGTGGGACACAGCGGGGACAAAGCTTGAGACACAGCGGGGTACAAAGCGGGAGAGGGCAGGGGACACAGCGAGGACACAGCGGGACCCAGCGCTGACACTGCGGGGGACAAAGCGGGGGACACAGCGGGGGACACAGCCGGACACAGCGGGACACAGCGGGGGACACAGGGGGGACCCAGCGGGACCCAGCGCGGGACACAGTGAGGACACATTGGGACACAGCGGGGACACAGCGGGACTCAGCGGGGGACACAGCAGTACACAGCGGGACACAGCGGGACACAGCGGGGGACACAGAGGGGTAAACAGCGGGACACAGCGGGGAACACAGCGAGGACACAGCGTGACCAAGCGGGACACAGCGTCGATACAGCGGGGACACAGCGGGACACAGCGGGGTACACAGCTGGGTACACAACGGGACACAGCGGGGGACACAGCGAAGACACAGCAGAACACAGCGTGGGAAACAGCGAGGACACAGCGGGACACAGCGAGACAGAGCGGGACACAGTGGGGACACAGCAGTAGACACAGCGGGAAACAGCGAGGGCACAGCGGGGACACAGCGGGGACACAGCGGCACCCAGC
>NW_012292453.1:0-2056 GCF_000151885.1 Dipodomys ordii | reverse complement strand
GGAAAGCCGCTTGAAGCTCTTAGGAGATCACATCCAAAGCCAGCTGAGCAGGAGAGACTGTGAGAGGCTTATCTCCAATAAGCACCAGAAAAATAGAAGTGGAGCAGTGGCCCAGAGGGTAGAGCTCCAGCTTTGATAATGCAAAGTAGTAGATACAGTCCAGACCAGGCAGGAAAGCCTGGGAGGCGCTTATGTCCAACTAACGACCAGATTGCTGTGAGTGGAGTTGTGGCAGTGGTAGAGCCTCAGCCTTGAGCAAAACAGCTGAAGAATGCATCCGGCCTTAAGTATAAACCCTGGGATGACCACAAAAAAATTTCAAAAAGAGAAGGCCAAAAAATTCAAAAAAATGAGAGCCCTAACTACTAATGTGTGTATATTACCTCCCTGAGTGCAAACAGACCGTATGAAATGCGTCTGCTTTTATTTACAGATTTATTTTTCAGATATGCTCTTGTGCATACTGCATCATTCTCTTCATTTCTGGCCCATGGCTTTTCTCTTCCAGGGTTCCAGGCATGTGACCTTATATGACGCCCACCTAAGCTCACAGTAGCCTTTATTTACATTTTATTATGAGGTGAAGGCCAGTAGAGTCACAAATCAGGTAGGGGAAGAGAAGGTTATGTTTTGTAGAAATAACCTGTATTCAGAAAATTAAACTTGGAGATGTCGGCTGGTAGCATAATTATGTAAAAACTACCACTAAGAAAACGATAGGGGCCTGGGAATGTGGATTACTGAGAGAGTGCTTGCCTAAGATGCAAGAAGCCCTGGGTTTGATTCCTCAGTAGCATGGTGTGGCTCAAGTAGTAGAATGCTAGAGACAGTGCACAGGCCTTGAGTTCAACCCAAGAACTGGCAAAGAGATAGTTAGGTAGGTATGTAGATACCTAAGGAGATAGATGGATGGATGTATGGATGGATAGATAGATAGATGGATGGATAGATAGATAGATAGATAGATAGATAGATAGATAGATAGATAGATAGATAGATAGATAGATAGATAGATAGATAGATCGATAGATCGATAGATAGATAATTAGATAGATAGATAGATAGATAGATAGATAGATAGATAGATAGATAGATAGATAGATAGATAGATAGATAGATAGATAGATAGATAGATAGATAGATAGATAGATAGATAGATAGATAGATAGATAGATAGATGAACCTGCTCTTGGATGTCAGGAGTAAGGAAGGGAATACTTTCCAGTGATGAGGCCTTCTGCAGTGTGCCATGCCACCAGGATTGCCTTCACACAACCACAGACCAGGAAGACTGTTTCTTTCCCACTTCTCAGGAAGACAAGGGCTCCAAAGCCAAGAAGGCAGAGCCAGGTTCTAACTTAGGTGTTCAGAGACAGAAAAGAAACAGCCCTACCTCTCTCCTTGGACTGGGGATTTGCATTAATGATGTGGAGAATGAAGGAAGGAAAAAGCACTGTCAGAGGTAGAAGAAGGGCCTTTAAATCTGACAGATGGAGAGTCAAAAAACCACTCCCTAAAACCAGCGGCAAGGTTTTCTACTCTGTTCCTCTCCTATCCCCCTCTAAACTAGCTCTTGATTGTTAAACTAAACATAGCCTGAGGCTCCCTTCACCTGAGGGAGGAAGGTTAATTAGTCATTGTTTGAACAGGCTGAGAAAAGCCTGATCCTGGTGTAACTCTAACAAATGTTTAAGGTTTTTTCCCATTGCTGCCTGTGCCAGGAATGAATGAAGTGGTTTTGCAGCTTACTTCCCTGTTGAGTGTGTTCATTCTGCCTCCCAGTCCAGCAGGCCTAGGTTTCTTCACCTAGCCTGGCTTTTGAAACTGCTTTCTGTTCCTCAAATAGTGTTACACTGGAGGTCATCTTGCTAACAGGGCTACAGGTTGGATCATGAGAACTTCATTTAAACCCAGGATGGGTCAATGATGATTTTTATCCTGCTTCTATAGCTTGAGAACTCTAAGAACATTTAGGGGCAAATAACTTCTCATTACCAAAGGAAATCTAAGAAGCTGTTGAATATCTGATCTTGCAGAAGTGGAAGTCAAAGTGTCA
>NW_012292452.1:0-1679 GCF_000151885.1 Dipodomys ordii | reverse complement strand
TGGAAGGTGGAGCGGCGTGGCGTCTGCTAGTCCCGACTTGCCTTTTTCGGGGGCGGTGCCGTGACGTCATACGGTGGTTTTGGGCGTGGGCCCGGGCTGGGGCGGTGCGGCGCTTGGCGGGGCGAGATCCTAGCGGGGGGCCCGGGATCTGCCTGGCGGCCCGAGAAGCTGAGAGAGAGCGGGAGCCACATGCGATCGGTTGCTTAGCGCCTAGCGGCCGCTTCGGCAACATCGACACCACCCGAGTGCCCGGCGCCGACGGCCACGACGCGGCCGCGGGGAGCGAACGCATCCACCAACGGCGCTGCGGTCCGATCGGCGGAGGCAGCGGGAGCCACTCGAGCAGCGGTCGCCGCGGCGAGCGGCACTCGGCGGGCGCGCCCTCCTGAAGGAAGCCGCCCGCCCCCCACTGCCGCCCCCCTTCGGCGTGTTCATGCCTCCGGGAGTGAGTGTGCGCCCCCCCCACCCCGAGCCCCACTGAGGGTGGCCGGACAGGCAGGGTGGGCTTCCTGGAGGAGGTGGCTGGAGCTCATGCTTCCGAGCTCGGGCGCCTTGCCGCCCCTCACGTGTCGCCTTTGGCCTTTACGAGGAGGAGGTGGTGGTCTCCGCTGGGTCCGCCAGGCGGAAGACCCTTCCGCGATCGGAAGCCCCAGCCTGGGCGCACAGGTGCCCCAGTGGCCTGGCGGGTTTGTTTACAAACAATGGGGTGCGGGCTCGCGCGCGCCCCCTGGTGGCCAGTGAGTTCCGGGGACGAGCGGACCCCAGGTTGTCCGCGTCCCTGAAGTCCGAGTGGCAGAGGGAGGTGGGGGGGTGGGGGGGGAGACGCGGGAGGAGGGCGGCTCCGAGGGGCGGCCACACCCAGGGCGCGCGCCCGCCGGGGGCGGCGTCGGGGGGCGGCTGGTGGGCCGCGGAGGCTGCGGCTCCCGCGGGCGGGGGCTGCGCCCCAGCAACAGCCGGTTATTGGCCCCGCGCTGGCTGGGCGGGCGGGGCGGACGCACGTGGCGGCGGGGGAGGGGCCGTGACAGCGGAGCGGGGCGTCTGGGACGGCGAGGAGCGCGCGCGCGGGGCTGTGGATCTGCAGGTGTCTCGCCTGGGTGTGTGCGTGTGTCTGGCTCCGAGTTGGCGCTGGGGTCGGCGGAGAGTCGGGGTGCCAGTCCAGAGGAATGTTGGCATTTGTGACCCGTCGGGGTGTAGGCGTGAGTGTCCCCATTTGAGCGTGGCCTCCGCGGGTGGGCTGGGATGTACCTGTGTGTGTGTGTGTGTGTGTGCGCGCGCGCGCTAGGAGAGTTGCCTGTGTGCTGTTTGGGGTGATGGTGTGTGGTGGTGTGTAGTTGTGCGCATGGCTGTGTGTGTTTACGTGTGTCTTGTGTGCACTAGTGTCTCCAGGGCTTCTGAGGGGTCTGCCTGACAACACCCCGCTGGTGGGTTTTCTTTCCAGGTGTCTGAGTAGCGGAAATGGGAACTGGGGGAGTGTTGCTGTCTGGAAGCCTTGCAACTGGGGACTGTGAACTCATGATCTGACTGTGCAATCTGACTCAGGGGGATTCTTGACCTGCAACCTCATGCACCTGCAACCTGTTTGCTTAAATCCTATAACCTCTGCACCCTTCCTGTCTTTCATCAAATCACCCTCTATCCGTCCTACTGTGTAAGGCAGATACGCTAACTCATATCCCCTC
>NW_012292451.1:0-2387 GCF_000151885.1 Dipodomys ordii | reverse complement strand
ACGAGAAACAGCAGGGGACACAACGGGACACAGAGGGACACAGCGGGACACAGCGGGGACAAAGCGGGGGACATAGCGGGAGACAGAGTGGGACACAGCGGGACACAGCGGGGACTCAGGGGGGGACACAGAGGGACAAAGGAGGTCATAGAGGGACACAGTGTGGACACAGCAGGGACACAAGGGCGGACAGAGCCGGACACAGTGGAACACAGCGGGGACACAGCGGGACACAGCGGGGGACACAGCGGGGACACAGCGGGACACAGCAGGGAACACAGCGAGCACCCAGCGGGACCCAGCAGGACACAACGGCGATACAGCGGGGGACACAGCGGGACACAGAGGGACACAGCGGAGGACAGTGCGGAACACAGCGAGGGACACAGTGAGGACACAGCGGGACACAGCGGGGACACAGCGGGGACTCAGTGTGGGACACAGCGGGGGACAAAGCGGGACACCACGGAACACAGCGGGACACAGCGTGACAGAGCGGGACACTGCGAGGACACAGCGGGATACAGCGGGGGACACAGTGCGACACAGCTGGTACACAGCGGGACTCAGCGGGGGACACAGCAGTACACAGCGGGACACAGCGGGACACAGTGGGGGACACATTGGGACACAAATGGGGACACAGAGTGGTACACAACGGAACACAGTGGGGACACAGCGAGACACAGCAGGACACAGCGTGGACAATGCAGGAACATAGCGGGACACAGCGGGGTACACAGCAGGACACAGCGGACACAGAGTGGGGACACAGCGGGACACAGTGGGGACAGAGCGGGACACAGCGTGACACAGCGAGGACACATTGGGACACAGCAGTGACACAGCAGAACTCAGCGGGGGAAACAGCATTACACAGCGGGACACAGCAGGACACACCGGGGACACAACAGGGAAAGAGGGGGGACACAGCGGGACACAGCGGGTAACAGCAGGGGACACAGCAGGACACAGAAGAATTCAGCGGGGGAAACAGCAGTACACAGCGGGACACAGTCGGACACAACAGGAAACAGCGGTGACCCTGCGGGGACAAAGCGGGACACAGCGGGGAACACAGTGGGACACAGCGGAACACAGTGGGGGACAGAGCGTGGGACACAACGAGTCACAGCGGGGACAAAGCTGGACACAGCGGGGTACACAGCAGGTCATAGCAGGGACACAGCGGGACACAGCTGGGAACATAGTGGGACACAGCTGGTGACACCGTGAGGAAACAGCGGGACACAGCGGGGGACACAGCTGGGGACACAAAGGGACACAGTGGGGGGACACAGCGAGGACACAGCGGAACACAGCGTGGGGACACAGCGAGGACACAGCGAGACACAGCCGGGACAAAGCGGGGACTCACCGGGGGACACAGCGGGGGAAAAAGCGGGACAGCACAGGACACAGCAGACACAGTGGGACTCAGCGGGATACCGCGTCGAAACAGCGGGAACACAGCGGGACAGAAGTTGGACCACAGCTGGAGACACAACGCAACAACATCGCGGGACACAGCGAGGACACAGCAAGACACAAGTGGGGACAGCGGGGGACACAGCGGGACACAGTGGGGACACAGCGGGACACAGCGGGACAAAGGGGTGGACACAGCGAGGACACATAGGGACACAGCGGGGACACAGAGGGACTCAGCGGGGGACACAGCAGTACACAGCGGGACACAGCGGGACACAGTGGGGGACAAAGCGGGACACAGCGGGGAACACAGTGGGACACAGCGGAACACAGTGGGGGACAAGGGTGGGACACAACGAGACACAGCGGGGACATAGCTGGACACAGCGGGGTACACAGCAGGTCATAGCAGGGACACAACGGGACACAGCGGGACACAGCGGGGAACACAGTGAGGACACAACGGGACCCAGCGGGACACAGCGTCGATGAAGCGGGGACATAGCAGGACACAGAGGGGTACACAGCTGGGGTCACAACGGGACACAGTGGGGGACACAGCGAGGACACAGCGGAATCCAGCGTGGGACACAGCGAGGACAAAGGGAGACACAGCAGGACACAGCGGGGACACTGCGCGAACATAGCGGGACACAGCGGTGTACACAGCGGGACACAGCGGGGTACACAGCGGGACACAGTGGGACACAGCGGGGGACACAGCAGTACACAGCGGGACACAGTGGGGGACAAAGCTGGACACAGCGGGGGACACAGAGGGGTACACAGCGGGACACAGCGGGGAACACAGTGAGGACACAACAGGAACCAGCGGGACAGAGCGTCGATGCAGCGGGGACATAGCAGGATACAGAGGGGTACACAGCTGGGGTCACAACGGGACACAGTGGGGGACACAGCGAGGACACAGCGGAATCCAGCGTTGGGACACAGCG
>NW_012292450.1:0-5291 GCF_000151885.1 Dipodomys ordii | reverse complement strand
GACACAGCGGGACACAGCGCGGACACAGCAGGGACACAGCCGGCACACAGCAGAGGACACAGCGGGACACAACGGGACACAGCGGGGGACACAGCAGGACACAGCGGGGACACAGAGGGGACTCAGTGCGGGACACAGCGGGTGACAAGGCCGGACACCACGGGACACAGTGTGACACAGCGGGACACAGCAGGACACAGCGGGGGACACAGGGGGGACAGCGGGGTACACAGCGGGACACAGCGGGGACACAGCTGGACACAGCGGGGTACTCAGCGGGACAAAGCGGGCCCACAGCGTGGACTCAGCGGGATACAGCGGGACACAGCGGGACACAGCGCGGGACACAGCGGGACACAGCGGGGGACACAGCGAGGACACAGCGGGACCAGAGGGACACAGCGTCGATACAGCGAGGACACAGCGGGACACAGCGGGGTACACAGCTGGGGACACAACGGGACACAGCGGGGGACACAGCGAAGACACAGCAGAAAACAGCGTGGGACACAGCGAGGACACAGCGGGACACAGCGGGACACAGCAGGGGACACAGCGGGGGACAACAGGGACAGAGAGTGGACACAGCGGGACACAGCGGGGGACACAGTGAGGACACAGCGGGACACAGGGGGGACACAGCTGGGACTCACCGGGGAACAAAGCGGGGGACAAAGAGGGACAGCACAGGACACAGCGGGACACAGCGGGGACACTGCGGGAACATAGCAGGACACAGCAGGCTACACAGCGGGACACAGCGGGGGACACAGTGGGACACAGCAGGGGACACAGCGAGGACACAGCTGGACACAGCGGGGGTACACAGTGGGACACAGGGGGCACACAGTGGACACAGCGGGACACAGCGGGGACACAGCGGGTCACAGCGGGGGACACAGCGGGGGACACAGCGGGACACAGCGGGGACTCACCTGGGGACACAGCGAAGGACAAACTGGGACACCACGGGACACAGTGGGACACAGCGGGACACAGCGGGGACACTGCGGGAACATAGCGGGACACAGCGGGGGACATAGGGGGACACAGCGCGACACAGCAGGGACAGAGCGGGACACAGCGGGACACAGCGGGGACACTGCGGGAACATAGAGGGACACAGCGGGGTACACAGCAGGACACAGCAGTGGACACCGCGGGAACACAGCTGGACACAGCGGGGTACACAGTGGGACACAGGGGGCACACAGTGGGGACACAGCGGGGGACACAGCGGGACACAGCGGGTCACAGCGGGGGACAGAGCGGGGGACACAGCGGGGGACAGCAGAGGACAGAGAGGGGACACAGCGGACACAGCGGGGTACACAGAGGGACACAGCGGGCACACAGTGGGGACACAGCGGGACAAAGCAGGACACAGCGGGGACAGAGCAGGACAGAGCGTGACACAGCGAGGACACATTGGGACACAGCATGACACATAGAACTCAGCGGGAGACACAGCAGTACACAGCGGGAAACAGTGTGACACACCGGGGAGACAGCAGGGACACAGTGGGGGACACAGCAGGACACAGCGGGTCACAGCGGGGGACACAGCGGGACACAGCGGGGGACACAGCGAGGACACAGCGGGTCCCAGCGGGACACAGCGTGGGACAAAGCAGGAGACAGCGAGGGACAAAGCGAAGACCCAGCTGGACACAGCGTGGTACACAGCGGGACACAGCGGGGGACACAGAAGGGTACACAGCGGGACACAGCGAGAAACACAGCGAGGTCACAGCGGGGGCCAAAGCGGGACAACACGGGACACAGTGTGACACAGTGTGACACAGCGGGGACACTGCAGGGGCCCAGCGGGACAAAGCGGGCGACACAGCGGGACACAGCGGGAGACACAGCGGGGGACAGCAGGGGACAGAGAGGGGACACAGCGGGAAACACTAAGGGGGACAGCAGGGGACAGAGGGGACACAGCGGAACACAGCGGGAACACAGCTGGACACAGCGGGGTACACAGCGGGACACAAGGGGCACACAGTGGGAACACAGCAGGGGACAAAGCGGGACACAGCGGGGGACACAGAGGGGTACACAGCGGGACACAGCGGGGAACACAATGAGGACACATCGGGACCCAGCGGGACACAGCGTCGATGCAGCGGGGACATAGCGGGACACAGAGGGATACACAGCTGGGGTCACAACGGGACACAGTGGGGGACACAGCGAGGACACAGCGGAACCCAGCTTGGGACACAGCGAGGACACAGGGAGACACAGCGGGACACAGCGGGGACACAGGGAGGACACAGAGGGACACAGCGGAGGATACAGCGGGACACAGCGGGGGACACAGGGAGGACACAGCGGGACACAGTGTGGACAGAGCGGGGACTCACCGGGGGACACAGCGGGGGAAAAAGCGGGACACCTAGGGACAGAGTGTGACACAGCGGGAAACAGCGGGGTACACAGCTGGGGAGAGCAGGGTACACAGCGGGACACAGCGGGCACACAGCGGGGACACAGTGGGACACAGTGGGCCACAGCGGGGACTCAACGGGACACAGCGGGAAAAAGCGTGGCCACAGCAGAGACACAGCAGGGACACAGCGGTGGACACAGCGGGACACAACGGGACACAGAGGGCGACACAGCACGACAGAGCTGGGGACACAGCGGGGGACACAGCGGGACACAGCAGGGAACACAGCGAGGACCCAGCGGGACACAGCGGGACACAGCGTCGATACAGCGGGGACACAGCGTTACACATCGTGGTACACAGCTGTGGACAAACGGGACACAGTGGGGGCACAGCGGGACGCAACGAGACACAGTGGGACACAGCGGGGACAAAGCGTGAGACACAGCGGGGGACAGAGCGGGAGACAGCGGGGGACCCAGCGAGGACCCAGCGGTACACAGCGGGGACATAGCGGGGATTCAGAGGGGGACAGAGCGGGGGATAAAGCGGGACACCACGGAACACAGCGGGACACAGCGGGAAACAGAGGTGACCCTGCGTGGACACAGCGGGACAAAGCTGGGGACACAGCGGGACACAGCGGGGGACAAAGGGGGGACAGCGGAGACAGAGAGCGGACACAGTGGGACACAGCGGTGACACACCTGGACACAGCAGGGTACACAGCAGGACACAGCGGGCACACAGCGGGGACACAGCGGGACACAGCGGGGACACAGCAGTGGACACAGCGGGACACAGCGGAGGACACAGCAGGACAGAGCGGGGGAAACAGAGGGGTACACAGCGGGACACAGCGGGAAACACAGCGAGGACACAGCAGTGGACAAAGCGGGACACCCCGGGACACAGTGTGACACAGCAGGACACAGCGGAGACACTGCAGGGACACAGCGGGACAAAGCGGGGGACACAGCGGGACACAGTGTGACACAGCGGGGGACACTGCGGGAGACAGCAGGGGACAGAGAGGGGACACAGCAGGACACATCGGGGACACAGCTGGACATAGCGGGGTACAGAGCCGGACACAGTCAGCACACAGTGGGGACACAGCGGGACACAGCGGGGGACACAGCAGTAAAGAGTGGGACACAGCAGGACACACCGGGGACACAGCAGGGACACAGCGGGGGACACAGCGGGACACAGCAGGACACAGCGGGGACACAGCGGGGATTCAGCGGGATACACAGCGGGGGACAAAGCGGGACACCACGGAACACAGCGGGACACAGCAGGAAACAGTGGTGACCATGCATGAACACAGCGGGACACAGCGGGGGACACAGCGGGACACAGCGGTGGACACAGCGGAACAAAGTGGGGGACAGAGCGTGGGACACAGCGAGACACAGCGGGGACAAAGCTGGACACAGCGGGAGACACAGCGGAACAAAGTGGGGGACAGAGCGTGGGACACAGCGAGACACAGCGGGGGACACAGCGGGACACAGCGGGGACAGGGCAGGGACACAGCGGGACACAGCGGGACACAGGGGGACACAGCGGGGGACACAGCGGGACAGAGCAGGACACAGCGGGGGTCACAGCGAGGACACAGCGGGACACTGGGGGGAAAAGCGGGACACAACGGGGACACAGCAGTGGACACAGCGGGACACAGCGTGGGCCACAGCGGGCCACAGCGGGGGACACAGCGGGGGACACAGGGGGACACAGCGGGACACAGCGAGCACACATTGGGACACAGCGGGGACACAGCGGGACTCAGCGGGGGACACAGCGAGGACACATTAGGACACAGAGAGAACACAGTGGGACCCAGCCGTACCCAACGTCGATACAACGGGGACACAGCGGGACACAGTGGGGTACACAGCTGGGGAAACAACGGGACACAGCGGGGACTCAGCAAGGACACAGCCGGACACAGCGGGGACACTGCGGGACACAGCGGGATACAGCTGGGGACACAGCAGGGACACATCGGGACACAGCATGGGAAACAGCGAGGACACAGCGGGAAACAGCGGGACACAGCGAGGACAAAGTGGGACACAGCGGCGACACAGGGGTCTCATCGGGGGACACAGCGGGGGACAAAGAGGGACACCACGGGACACAGTGTGACAGAGCGGGACACACCGGGGACACTGCGGGGACACAGGAGGACAAAGCAGGGGACAGGCGGGACACAGCGGGACACAGCGGGGGACAGCGGAGACAGAGTGGCGCCACAGGGGGACACAGCGGTGACACAGCTGGACACAGCAGGGTACACAGCGGGACACAACGGGCACACAGCGGGGACACAGTGGGACACAGTGGGACACAGCGGGACAAAGCGGGGGACACAGCGGGACACAGTGGGACACAGCGGGGACAAAGCATGAGACACAGCTGGGATACAGAGCGGGAGACAGCGGGGGATACAGCGAGGAAACAGCAGGATACAGCGGGGACACAGTGGGGACTCAGCGGGGAACACAGCGGGGGACAAAGCGGGACATCACGGAACACAGTGGGACACAGCGGGGGACACAGCGGGACACAGCGGGGGACACAGCAGGACAGAGCGGGGGACACAGCGGGACACAGTGGAACACAGCGGGGGACACAGGGGGGACAAAGCGGGACAAAGCAGGGACACATCGGGACTCAGCGGGGGACACACCAGTATACAGCAGGACACAGCGGGGACACAGCAGGGACACAGCGGTGGACACAGCAGACACAGCGGGACACAGCGGGGGACACAGCGGGACACAGAGGGAGACACAGAGGGGTACACATTGGGACACAGCGGGGCAACACAGCGAGGACCCAGCGGGATCCAGCGGGACACAGTTGTTTGATACAGCGGGGA
>NW_012292449.1:0-7681 GCF_000151885.1 Dipodomys ordii | reverse complement strand
TCAACGCTGTGTAATGCTGTGTGCCCGCTGTATTGACGCTGTGTCCCTCTGTGTCCCGCTGGGTCCTCGCTGTGTTCCCCGCTGTGTCCCGCTGTGTCCCCCGCTGTGTCCCCCGCTGTGTCCTCACTGTGTCCCCAATTTGGCCCGCTGTGTCCTCGATGGGTCCCCCGCTGTCTCCCCGTCTGTCCCCCGCTGTGTCTCACGCTTTGTCCCCGCTGTGTCCCACTGTGTCCCGCTGTGTCCCGCTGTGCCCCCACTGTGTCCCGTTGTGTCCACAGCTGTGTACCACGCTGTGTAAGGCTGTGTCCCCACTGTATTGAAGCTGTGTCGCGCTGTGTCCCGCTGGGTCCTCGCTGTGTTCCCCACTGTGTCCCGCTGTGTCCGCTGCTGTGTCCCCCGCTGTGTCCTTGCTGTGTCCCCCGATGTGTCCCGCTCTGTCCTCGATGTGTCCCCCGCTGGGTCCCGCTGTGTCCCACTGTGTCCCGCTCTGTCCCTGCTGTGTCCCGCTGTGTCCCGCTGTGTCCCCGCTTTGTGCCCGCTATGTCCCGCTGTGTACTCTGTTGTGTCAGGCTGTGTCACCGCTGTGTCTCGCTGTGTCCCCTCTCTGTCTCCGCTGTCCCCCGCTGTGTCCCCTGCTGTGTCCCACTGTGACCCGCTGTGTCCCCTGCTTTGTCCCACTGTGTAGCCCTCTGTGTTCCCTGCTGTGTCCCGCTGTGTCCCGCTGTGTACTGCTGTGTCCCACGCTGAGTGCGTTGTGTCACCGCTGTGTCCCAATGTGTCCTTGCTGTGTCCCCCTCTGTGTCCCGCTGTGTCCCCAGTTTGTCCCCCGCTGTGTCCCGTTGTGTCCCCCTCTGTGTCCCGCTGTGTCCCCTGCTGTGTCCCGCTGTGTACCCCTCTGTATCCTCCGCTGTGTCCCGCTGTGTCCCCTGCTGTGTCTCCCGCTGTGTCCCCCGCTGTGTCCCGATGTGTCCCCTGCTGTCTCCCGCTTTGTACCCTCTGTGTCCTCTGCTGTGTCGCTCTATGTCCCCGGCTGTGTCCTCGCTATGTTCCCCGCTGTGTCTCGCTGTGTACACCTCTGTGTCCCCTGCGGTGTCCCGCTGTGTCCTGTTGTGTACTGCTGTGTCCCCCGCTGAGTCTCCCTGTGTCCCCGCTGTGTCCCAATATGTATTCGATGTGTCCCCTGCTGTGCCCCGCTGTGTCCCGCGCTGTGTCCCGCTGTGTCCCCCACAGTGTCCCTATGTGTCCCCCGCTGTGTCCCCCTCTGTCCTTGCTGTGTCCTCCGATGTGTCCCGCTGTGTCCTCGCTGTGTCCCCCGCTGTGTCCCGCTGTGTCCCTCTGTGGCCCCTGCTGTATCCCCTGCTCTGTCCCACTGTGTCACCCGCTGTGTCCCGGCTGTGTCCCCGCTGTGTCCCGCTGTATTCCACTGTGTCCCCCGCTGTGTCCTGCTTTGTCCCCCCTGTGTCCCCCGCTGTGTCCCGCTCTGTCCCCCGCTGTGACCCGCTGTGTCCACGTTGTCCCCTGGTGGGTCCCCTCTGTCCCCTTCTGTGTCCCCGCTGTACCCGCTGTGTCCCGCTGTGTCCCTCTGTGTTCCCCACTGTGTCCCTCTGTATTCCCCGCTGTGTCCCGCTGTGTCCCACGCTGTGTCCCGCTGTGTCCCCTGCTGTGTCCCTGCTGTGTCCCGCTGTGTCCCGCTGTGACCCTGCTGAGTCCTGCTGTTTCCCCACTTTGTCCCGCTTTGTCGTCGCTGTGTCCCCCGCTGTGTCCCACTATGTCCCCCGCTGTGTCACGCTGTGTCCCGCTGTGTCCCTGCTGTGTCCCGCTGTGTCCCCCGCTTTGTCCCCGCTGTGTCCCGCTGTGTCCTCACTGTGTCCCCCGTGTGTCCCGCTGTGTACCCCGCTGTGTCCCTCTGTGTCCCACTGTGTCCCCTTGTGTCCCGATGTGTCCCGCTGTGTCCCCGCTGTGTGCCCGCTGTGTCCTGCTGTGTACCCCACTGTGTCCAGCGGTGTCACCGCTGTGTCCCGCTCTGTCCTTTCTCTGTCCCCCGCTGTCACCTGCTCTGTCCCCCGCTGTGTCCCGCTGTGTCCCACTATGTCCCCTGCTTTGTGCCGCTGTTTCCCCACAGTGTCCCCGCTGTGTCCTGTTGTGTCACATTGTGTCCCGTGGTGTTCCACTTTGTCCCCTCCTGTGTCCCCCGCTGAGTGCCTCTTTGTCCCCGTTGTGTCCCGCTGTGTCCCCCGCTCTGTCCCCTGCTGTGTTCCGCTGTGTCCACCTCTGTGTCCCGCTGTGTCCTGCTGTGTCCCCCGCTGTGTCCCGCTGTATTCCCCTGTATTCCGTGGTGTCCCGTTTGTCACCCGCTGTGTCCCCTGCTGAGTCCCCGCTTTGTCCCCGCTGTGACCCCCTGTGTCCCGCTGTGTCCCGCTGTGTCCCGCTATGGCCCCCACTGTGTCCCGTTGTGTCCCCAGCTATGTACCCCGCTGTGTCCCCGCTGTATCGACGCTGTGTCCCGCTGGGTCCCGCTGTGTACTGCTGTGTCCCACGCTGAGTCCGCTGTGTCCCCACTGTGTCCCAATGTGTCCTCACTGTGTCCCCCGCTGTGTCCCGCTCTGTCAACCCTGTGTCCCCCGCTGTGTCCCGCTCTGTCCCTCTGTTTCCCCTCTGTGTCCCCTGCTCTGTCCCACTGTGTCCCCCGCTGTGTCCCTGCTGTGTCCCCGCTCTGTCCCACTGTGTCCCGCTGTGTCTCCCGCTGATTCCCGCTGTGTCCCAGATGTGTCCCGCTGAGTCCTCGCTGTGTCCCCTGCTGTGTCCCGCTTTGTTCCCCCTGTGTCGCCCGCTGTGTCCCGCTGTGTCCCCCGCTGTGTCCCGCTGTGTCCCCTGCTGTGTCCCCGAGGTGTCCCGCTGTGACCGTGTTGAGTCCCGCTGTGTCCCTGCTGTGTCCCGCTTTGTCATCGCTGTGTCCCCCGCTGTGTCCTGCATTGCCCACCGTGTACCCCACTGTGTCCCGCTTGTCCCCCTCTGTGTCCCGCTGTGTCCCCTGCTGTGTCCCAAACTGTGTCCTGCTGTGTTCCGCTGTGTCACGCTGTGTCCTCGCTGTGTCTCCCGTAGTGTCCCGCAGTGTCCCCCCTGTGTCCCCCGCTGTGTCCCGCTGAGTCCCTCTGTGTCCCCTGCTGTGTACCCTGCTCTGTCCCACTGTGTCCCCCGCTGTGTCCCGCTGTGTCCCACTGTGTAATGCTGTGTCCTGCTGTGTCCCCCACTGAGTCCAGCTGTGTCCCCTCTGTGTCCCAATTTGTCCTCGCTGTGTCCCCCGCTGTGTCCCGCTGTGTCCCTCTGTGTCCCCTGCTGTGTACCCTGCTCTGTCCCACTGTGTCCCCCGCTGTGTCCCGCTGTGTCCCGCTGTGTACTGCTGTGTTCCCCGCTGAGTCCCGCTGTGTCCCCGCTGTGTCCCAATGTGTCCTCGCTGTGTCCCCCGCTGTGTCCCACTGTGTCCCCTCTGTGTCCCCCGATGTGTCTACTGCTGTGTCCACCGCTCTGTCCCCACTGTGTCCCACTGTGCCCCGCTGTGTCCCCGCTGTGTGCCCGCTGTGTCCCGCTGTGTACCCTGCTGTGTCCAGCTGTGTCACCCCTGTGTCACGCTGTGTCCCCTCTCTGTTCCCCGCTGTCCCCTGCTGTGTCCCCCGCTATGTCCCGTTGTGTCCCGCTGTGTCCCCTGCTTTGTCCCGCTGTGTCCCCGCAGTGTCCCCGCTGTGTCCCGCTGTGTCACACTGTGTCCCGTGGTGTTCCGCTTTGTCCCCTGCTGTGTCCCCCGCTGAGTCCCACTTTGTCCCCATTGTGTCCTGGTGTGTCCCCCGCTCTGTCCCCTGCTGTGTCCTGCTGTGCCCCCGCTGTTGCCCGCTGTATGCCCGCATTGTCCCCGCTGTGTCTGCTGTGTCCCGCTGTGTTCCGTGGTGTCCCGTTTGTCCCCCACTGTGTCCCCGCTGAGTCCCCGCTGTGTCCCCGCTGTGTCCCGCTGTGTCCTCGCTGTGTCCCCCGCTGTGTCCTGCTCTGTTCCCCGCTGTGTCTCCCGCTTTGTCCCCGCTGTGACCCGCTGTGTCCCCCCAGTGTTCCCCGCTGAGTTCCGCTGTGTCCCCCGCTGTGTCCCCCGCTGTGTCCTGCTGTGTCGTCATTGTGTCCCCCGCTGTGCCCCGCTGTGTCCCCGCTGTGACCCGCTCTGTCCTCGCTGTGTCCCCCGCTGTCTCTCGCGTTGTCCCACGCTGTTTTGCTGTGTCCTCGCTGTGTCCCACGCTGTGTACCACTGTGTCACCACTGTGTCCCCTGCTGTGTGCCGCTGTGTTCCGCTGTGTCCCCCGCTGTGTTCCCCGTTGTGTCCCGCTGTGTCCTCGCTGTGTCCCGCTGTGTCCTCGCTGTGTCCCCCGCTGTGTCCTGCTCTGTTCCCAGCTGTGTCTCCCGCTTTGTCCCCACTGTGCCCCGCTGTGTCCCGCTGAGTCCCATTGTGTCCCGCTATGTCCCCCACTGTGTCCCCATGTGTCCCCAGCTGTGTACCCCGCTGTGTCCCGCTGTGTCCCCGCTGTATCGACGCTGTGTCCCGCTGGGTCCCGCTGTGTCCCCTCAGTGTACCCCGCTGTGTCCCACTGTGTCCCCCGCTGTGTCCCTCGCTGTGTTCCGCTGTGTCCCCCACTGTGTCCCGCTGTGTCCTCCCTGTGTCCCCTGCTGTGTCCTGCTATGTCCCCCGGTGTGTCCCGCTGTGTCCCCTGCTGTGTCCTTCGCTGTGTCCCTGCTGTGCCCCGCTGTGTCCCGCTGTGTCCCGCTGTGTCCCTCTGTGTCCCTGCTGTGTCCCTGCTGTGTCCCACTGTGTCCCCTGCTGTGTCCCTGCTGTGTCCGCGCTGTGTGCCCGCGGTGTCCCGCTTTGTACCACGCTGTGTCCAGCTGTGTCACCGCTGTGTTCCATTCTGTCCACTCTCTGTCCCCCGCTATCCCCTGCTGTGTCCCCCGCTGTGTCCCGCTGTGTCCCCCACTTTGTCCCGCTGTGTCTCCGCAGTATCGCCGCTGTGGCGCGATGTGTCACACTGTGTCCCGTGGTGTCCCGCTTTGTCCCCTGCTGTGTTCCCCGCTGAGTCCCGCTTTGTCCCCGTTGTGTCCCACTGTGTCCCGCTGTGTTCCGTGGTGTCCCATTTGTCCCCCGCTGTGTCCCCCGCTGAGTCCCCGCTGTGTCCCCGCTGTGTCCCGCTGTGTCCTCGCTGTGTCCCCCGCTGTGTCCTGCTCTGTTCCCTGCTGTGTCACCCGCTTTGTACCCGCTGTGCCCAGCTGTGTCCCGCTGCGTCTCGTTGTGTCCCGCTATGTCCCCCACTGTGTCCCGTTGTGTCCCCAGCTGTGTACACCGCTGTGTCCCCGCTCTATCGACGCTGTGTCCCTCGCTGTGTCCCGCTGTGTCTCCCGCTTTGTCCCACTGTGTCCTCCCTGTCTCCCCCGCTGTGTCCCGCTGTGTCCCCTGCTGTGTCACTGCTATGTCCCGCTGTGTTCCACTGTGTCCCGCTGTGTCCTTGCTGTGTCTCCCTCAGTGTCCCGCAGTGTCCTCGCTGTGTCCCCCACTGTGTCCTGCTTTGTCCACTGCTGTGTCCCGCTGTGTACCCCTCTGTGTCACCCGCTCTGTCCCTGCTGTGACCCGCTGTGTCCCGCTGTGTACTGCTATGTCCCCCGCTGAGTCCCGCTGTGTCCCCATTGTGTCCCAATGTGTCTTCGCTGTGTCCCCGCTGTGTCCCGCTGTGTCCCCCCTGTGTCCCCCGCTGTGTCCCGCTGTGTCCCTCTGTGTCTCCTGCTGTGTCCCCTGCTCTGTCCCTCTGTGTCCACCGCTGTGTCCCTGCTGTGTCCCCGCTGTGTCCCGCTGTGTCCCGCTGTGTCCCCCGCTGTGTCCCTCTTTGTCCCCCCTGTGTCCCCCACTGTGTCCCGCTGTGTCCCCTGCTGTGTCCCCGCTGTGTCACACTGTGTTCCACTGGGTCCGAATGTGTCCTGGCTGTGTCTCCCACAGTGTTCCGCTGTGTCCTTGTTGTGTCCCCCGCTGTGTCCCGGTGAGTTCCCCGCTGTGTCCCGCTGTGTCCCCGCTGTGTGTCCTCTATGTCCCGCTGTGTACCCAGCTGTGTCCAGCTGTGTCACCGCTGTATTCCGCTGTGTCCCCTCTCTGTCCCCCGCTATCCCCTCCTGTGTCCAATGCTGTCTCCCGCTGTGTCCCCCATTTTGTCCCGCTGTGTCCCCGCAGTGTCGCCGCTGTGTCCCGATGTGACACACTGTGACCCGTGGTGTCCCGCTTTGTCCCCCGCTCTGTCCCCCGCTGTGTCCCGCTGTGTCCCCCTCTGTGTCCCGCTGTGTCCTGCTGTGTCCCCCCTGTGTCCCGCTGTATCCCGCTGTATTCCGTGGTGTCCCGTTTGTCCCCCGCTGTGTCCCGCTTTGTCATCTCTGTGTCCCCCGCTGTGTCCCGCTGTGTCCCGATGTGTCCCGCTGTGTCCCGCTATGTCCCTCACTGTGTCCCGTTGTGTCCCCAGCTGTGTACCCCGCTGTGTCGCGCTGTGTCCCAGCTCTATCGATGCTGTGTCCCTCGCTGTTTCCCGCTGTGTCCCCCGCTGTGGCCTGCTGTGTCCTCCCTGTGGCCCCGCTGTGTCCCGCTGTGTCCCCGGTTGTGTCCCGCTGGGTCCCCTGCTGTGTCACTGCTGTGTCCCGCTGTGTTCCACTGTGTCCTGCTTTGTCCTTGCTGTGTCTCCCGCAGTGTCCCGCAGTGTCCTCGCTGTGTCCCCCGCTGTGTCCTGCTTTGTCCACTGCTGTGTCCCGCTGTGTATCCCTCTATGTCACCCGCTCTGTCCCTGCTGTGACCCGCTGTGTCCCGCTGTGTCCCGTTGTTTACTGCTGTGTCCCCCGCTGAGTCCCGCTGTGTCCCCGCTGTGTCCCAATGTGTCCTCGATGTGTCCCCCCCTGTGTCCCGCTGTGTCCCCCCATGTCCCCCGCTGTGTCTCATGCTTTATCCCGTCTGTGTCCCACTCTGTCCCGCTGTGTCCCGCTGTGCCCATACTTTGTCCCGTTGTGTCCACAGCTGTGTACCCCGCTGTGTCCCGCTGTGTCCCCACTGTATCGACGCTGTGTCCCACTGGGTCATGCTGTGTCCTCCCTGTGTTCCCCGCTGTGTCCCGCTGTGTCCCCGCTGTGTGCCCGCTGGGTCCCGCTGTGTACTTCGTTGTGTCCAGCTGTGTCACCGCTGTGTCCTCGCTGTGTCCCCCGCTGTGTCCCACTGTGTCCTCACTGTGTCCCCCTCTGTGTCCCGCTGTGTCCCCCGCTATGTCCCGCTGTGTCCAGCTGTGTCCCGCTCTGTCCCCGCTTTGTGCCCGCTTTGTCCCGCTGTGTACTCCGTTGTGTCCAGCTGTGTCACCGCTGTGTCCCGCTGTGTCCTCTCTTTGTTTCCACTGTCCCCCGCTGTGTCCCCCGCTGTGTCCCGCTGTGTCCCGCTGTGTCCCCCGCTTTGTCCTGCTCTGTCGACGCAGTGTTCCCTCTGTGTCCTGCTGTGTCACACTGTGTCCCATGGTGTCCCGCTTTTTTCCCCGCTGTTTCCCCCTCTGAGTCCCCTTTGTGTCCCCACTGTGTCCCGCTGTGTCCCGCTGTGTCCTAGCTGTGTCCCCCGCTGTGTCCCGCTGTTCCCTGAGAACTA
>NW_012292448.1:0-2821 GCF_000151885.1 Dipodomys ordii | reverse complement strand
CTCTCCGCTCTGTACCCCGCTGTGTCTCAAGCTTTGTCCCCGCTGTGTCCCACTGTGTCCTTAGCTGTGTCCCGCTGTTTCCCCCGCTTTGTCCTGCTGAGTCCCATCTGTGTCGCCGCTGTGTCCCACTATGTTCCCGCAGTGTCCCCGCTGTGTCCCGCTGTGTCCTCGCTGTGTCCCCCGAGTGTCCCGTTGTGTCCCCAGCTGTGCACCCCGCTGTGTCCCGCTGTGTCCCCGCTGTAACGGCGCTGGGTCCCGCTGTGTCACGCTCTGTCCCCTCTGTGTCCCTCTGTGTCCAGCTCTGTCCCTGTTGTGTGTCCGCTGTGCCCCGCTGAGTACCCTTCAGTGTCCAGCTGTGTCCCCTCTGTGTCCCGCTGTGTCCCTTCTCTTTCCCCCGCTGTCCACCGCTGTGTCCCCCGGCTGTGTCCCGCAGTGTCCCCGCTGTGTCCCGCTGTGTCCTACTGTGTCCTGTGGTGTCCCGCTTTTTCCCCTCTATGTCCCCTGCTGAGTCCCCTCTGTGTCCCCGCTGTGTCCAGCTGTGTCTTCGCTGTGTCCTCCGCTGTCTCCCGCTTTGTCCCACGCTGTGTCCTACTGTGTCCCACTGTGTCCCTGCTGTGTCCGTTGTGTCCCCGCAGGTTCACCGCTGTTTCACACTGTGTCCTGCTGTGTTCCGTGGTGTCCCGCTTTGTCCCCCGCTGTGTCCCGCTGTGTCCACTGCTGGGTCCCCGCTGGGTCCCGCTGTGTCTCGCTGTTTCACGCTGTGTCCTCGCTTTGTCCAATGCTGTGTTCCGCTGTGTCCTCCCTGTGTCCCCCGCTGTGTCCTGCTGTGTCCCCCGCTGTGCCCCGCAGTGTCGCGCTGTGTCCCGCTGTGTCCTCGCTGTGTCCCACTGTGTCCCCGCTGTTTCCCCGCTGGGTCCTGCTGTGTCCCGCTGGCTCCCGCTGGGTCCCCCGCTTTGTCCCGCTGTGTCCCCGCAGTGTCCCCGCTGTGTCCCGCTGTGTCCCACTGTGTCCTGTGGTGTCCCGATTTGTCCCCCGCTATGTCCCCTGCTGAGTCCCCTCTGTGTTCCCGCTGTGTCCCGCTGTGTCCCCCGCTGTGTCCCGCTGTGTCCCCCGCTGTTTCCTGCTGTGTCCCGCTGTGTCCTGTTGGGTCCCACTGTGTCCCCGCTGTGTCCGCGCTGTGCCCCGCTGTGTCCCCCACTGTGTCCCGCTGTGTCCCCGCAGGTTCACCGCTGTTTCACGCTGTGTCCCGCTGTGTTCCGTGGTGTCCCGCTTTGTCCCCCGCTGTGGCCTCCCTGAGCCACCTCTGTGTCCCCGCTGTGTCCCGCTGTGTCCTCGCTGTGTCCGCCTCTGTCTCCCGCTCTGTCCACCGCTGTGTCTCATGATTTCTCCCCGCTGGGTCCCACTGTGTCCCGCTCTGTCCCCCACTGTGTCCCCCGCTGAGTCCTCTATGTGTCGCCACTGTGTCCCGCTGTGTCCTCGCTGTGTCCCCTGCTATCTCCCGCTTTGTCCTACGCTGTGTCCCGCTGTGTCCTGCTGTGTCCTCGTTGTGTCCCCGGCTGTGTCCTGCTGTGTTCCCACTGTGTCCCAAGTTGTGTCCCGCTGTGTCCCGCTGTGTGCCCCGCTGTGTCCTGCTGGGTGCCGCTGTGTCCCCGCTGTGTCCCCGCTGTGTCCTCGCTGTGTCCCCCGCTGTGTCCCGTTGTGTACCCAGCTGTGTACCCCGCTGTGTCCCGCTGTGTCCCCGCTGTATCGACGCTGTGTCCCGCTTGGTCCCGCTGTATCCTCGCTGTGTTCCCCGCTGTGTCCCGCTGTTTACCCCTCTGTGTCCCCCGCTGTGTCCCGCTGTGTCCCGCTGTGTACTGCTGTGTCCCCCGCTGAGTCCCGCTGTGTCCCCGCTGTGTCCCAATGTGTCCTCGCTGTGTCCCGCGCTGGGTCCCGCTGTGTCCCCCCTGTGTCCCCCGCTGTGTCCGGCTGTGTCCGGCTGTGTCCCCCGCTGTGTCCCCCGCAGTGTCAGCGCTGTGTCCCGCTGTGTCCTCGCTGTGTCCCCCGCTGTTTCCCGCTCTGTACCCCGCTGTGTCTCAAGCTTTGTCCCCGCTGTGTCCCACTGAGTCCCTAGCTGTGTCCCGCTGTGTCCCGCTGTGTCCCCTGCTTTGTCCCGCTGAGTCCCATCTGTGTCGCCGCTGTGCCCACTATGTTCCCGCAGTGTCCACGCTGTGTCCCGCTGTGTCCCGCTGTGTCCTCGCTGTGTCCCCCGAGTGTCCCGTTGTGTCCCCAGCTGTGCACCAAGCTGTGTCCCGCTGTGTCCCCGCTGTAACGGCGCTGGGTCCCGCTGGGTCCCGCTATGTCCTCCCTGTGTTCCCCGCTGTGTCCCGCTGTGTCCCGCTGTGTCACGCTCTGTCCCCTCTGTGTCCCTCTGTGTCCAGCTCTGTCCCTGTTGTGTGTCTGCTGTGCCCCGCTGTGTACCCTTCTGTGTCCAGCTGTGTCCCCTCTGTGTCCCGCTGTGTCCCTTCTCTTTCCTCCGCTGTCCCCCGCTGTGTCCTGCTGTGTCCTGCTGGGTCCCGCAGTGTCCCCGCTGTGTCCCAGCTGAGTCCCGCTGTGTCCACCGCTGTGTCCCGCTGTGTCCCCGCAAGTTCACCGCTGTTTCACGCTGTGTCCAGATGAGTACCATGATGTCCCACTTTGACCCCCACTGTGACCCCCCTGAGACACCTCTGTGTCCCCGCTGTGTCCCGCTGTGTCCTCACTGTGACCGCCTCTATCTCCCGATCTGTCCACCGCAGTGTCTCACGCTTTGTCCACGCTGGGTCCCTATGTGTCCCGCTCT
>NW_012292447.1:0-3631 GCF_000151885.1 Dipodomys ordii | reverse complement strand
GAAAGAAAGCAGAAGATTCAGAAGCAGAAGGAGAAGCAGAAGGAAAAGCAGAAGTACTAGAAGGAGAAGGAGAAGGAGAAACAGGAGTAGAAGCAGAAAGAGAAGCAGAAGAAGGAGCAGTAGAAAGAAAAGCAGCAGGAGAAACAGAAAGAGCAACAGAAGGAGAAGCAGGAAATGCAGAAACAGGAGAAGAACAAGAAGAAGAAACAGGAGAAGGACAAGAAGCAGAAGCAGAAGGAGAAGCAGAAAGAGAAGGAGGGGAAGCAGAAGAAGCAGAAGCAGGAGAAGCAGAAGCATAAGAATCCGAAGAAGCAGAAGCAGAACCTGAAGCAGAAGGAGAAGCAGGAGAAGCAGAAAAATCAGTATCTGGAGAAGCAGAATGAGAAGCAGAAGGAGAAGCAGAAGCAGAAAGAGAATCAAAAGCAGAAGGAGAAGCAGAAGAAACAGAAGAAGTAGAAGCAGTAGCAGTTGTAGCAGAAGCAGAAGGAAAAGCAGAAGAACAAGAAGGAGAAGGAGAAACAGAAGGAGAAGCAGAAGGAGAAGCAGAAAGAGAAGCAGGAAAAGCAGAAGAAGCAGAAGCAAAAGGAGAAGCAAAAGAAGGAGAAGGAGAAGCAGAGGCAGAAGAAGAAGCATAAGGACAAGCACAAGCAGAAGGAGATGCAGAAGGAGAAGCAGGAGAAGCAGTAGAAGCAGAAGCTGAAGGAGAAGCAGAAGTAGGAGAAGGAGAAGGAGGAGAAGCAGAAGGAGAAGCAGAAGCAGAATGAGAAGCAGAAAGAGAAGCAGGAGGAGGACAAGAAGCGGAAGCAGGAGAAGCCGAAAGAGAAGAAGCAGAAACAGAAGCAGAAGCAGAAGGAGAAGCAGCAGAAGAAGTAGAACAAGAAATTCAGGCAGCAAAAACAGAAGAAGCAGAAGCAGAAGGAGAAGCAAAAAGAGAAGAAGAAGGGGAAGTAGAAAAAACAGCAGAAGAAGAAGAAAAACAAGCAGGAGAAGCAGAAGCTGGAAGAGAAGAAGAAGAAGAAGAAGCAGTAGAAGCATAAGAAGAAAGAGAAGCAGAAATAGAAGGAGAAGAAGAAGGAGAAGTTGGAGAATCAGAAGAAGCAGAAGCAGAAAGCGCAGCAGAAGAAGGAGAAGGAGAAGCAGAAGGAGAAGCACAAGCAGGAGAAGCAGAAGAAGCAGAAGCGGGAGAAGCAGAAAAAGAAGAAGAAGAAGAAGAAGAAGAAGAAGAAGAAGAAGAAGAAGAAGAAGAAGAAGAAGAAGAAGAAGAAGAAGAAGAAGAAGAAGAAGAAGAAGAAGAAGAAGAAGAAACAGAAGAAGGAGAAGGAGCAGAAGGAGAAGCAGAAGCAGAAGGAGAAGCAGAAAGAGAAGCAAAAGAAGCAGTAGCAGGAGAAGCAGTAGAAACAGAAGCAGAAGAAACAGAAGAAGCCGAAGAATCAGAATGAGAACCTGAAGCAGAAGGAGAAGCAGAAGCAGCAGAAGCCGGAAAAGCAGAAGCAGAAGAAACCGAACAAGCAGAAGATGCAGAAGCAGAACGAGAAGCAGAAGAAGAGGGAGAAAGAGAAGGATTAGGAGTAGGAGGAGCAGAAGGAGAATCAGAAGCAGAAAGAGAAGCAGAAGGAGAAGCAGAAGGAGAAACAGAAGCAGAAGCAGGAGAAGCAGAAGCAGAAAGAGAAGCACAAGAAGGAGGAATTGAAGGAGAAGGAGAATGAGACGGAGAAGCAGAAACAGAAGTAGGAGAAGCAGAAGAAGAAGAAGCAGGAGAAGCAGAAACAGAAGACCAGAAAAAGCAGAAGAAGAAGCAGCAGGAGTAGCAGAAGAAGAAGAAGGAGAAAGAGAAGGATTAGGAGTAGGAGAAACAGAAGGATAAGCAGAAGCAGAAAGAGAAGGAGAAGGAGAAGCAGGAGAAGCAGAAGAAGCAGAAGCAGGAGAAGCAGAAGCAGAATGAAAAGCAGAAGAAGGAGAAATTGAAACAGAAGAAGATGCAGAAGGAGAAGCAGAATCAGAAGGAGAAGCAGAAAATGAGAAGCAGAAGGAGAAGCAGAAGGAGAAACAGAAGGAGAAGCAGGAGAAGCAGAAGCAGGAGAAGCAGAATCAAAAGAAATAGAAGAAGGATAAGAAGCAGAAGCAGAAAGAGAAGCAGAAACAGAAGGAGAAGCAGAAATAGAAGCAGAAGAAGCAGAAGCAGAACCTGAAGCAGAAGGAGAAGCAGGAGAAGCAGAAGAAGCAGAATCTGGAGAAGAAGGAGAACCAGAAGGAGAAGCAGAATCAGAAAGAGAAGCAGAAGAAACAGAAGAAGCAGAAGCAGAAGCAGTAGCAGAAGAAGCTGAAGATGCAGAAGCAGATAGAGAAGCAGAAGGAATAGCAGAATAACGACAAGGAGAAACAGAAGGAGAAGAAGAATGAGAAGCAGTAGGAGAAGCAGGAAAACAGAAGAAGCAGAAACAGACGGAGAAGCAGAAGAAGGAGAAGCAGAAGCAGAAGAAGAAGCAGAAGGAAAAGCACAAGCAGAAGGAGATGCAGAAGGAGTAGCAGAAGAAGCAGAAGAAGCAGAAGCAGAAGGAGAAGAAGAAGGAGAAGAAGCAGAATCAGAAGAAGCAGAAGGAGAAGTAGAAAGAGAAGCCGACGAAGAGAAGCAGAACGAGAAGCAGGAGAAGCAGAAGAAGCAGAGCGGGAGAAGCAGAAGAAGAAGAAACAGAAGAAATAGAAGGAGCAGAAGCAGAAGTAGGAGCAGAAGCAGAAGGAGAAGCAGAAAGAGAAGCAGGAAAAGCAGAAGAAGCAGAAGCAGGAGAAGCAGAAGCAGAAGAAACAGGAGAAGGACAAGAAGCAGAAGCAGAAGGAGAAGCAGAAACTGAAGGAGGGGAAGCAGAAGAAGCAGAAGCAGGAGAACCAGAAGCATAAGAATCCGAAGAAGCAGAAGCAGAACCTGAAGCAGAAGGAGAAGCAGGAGAAGCAGAAGAAGCAGAATCTGGAGAAGCAGAATGAGAAGCTGAAGGAGAAGCAGAAGCAGAAAGAGAATCAAAAGGAGAAGGAGAAGCGGAAGAAACGGAAGAAGCAGAAGCAGTAGCAGTTGCAGCAGAAGCAGAAGGAGAAACAAAAGTAAAAGCAGAAGAACGAGAAGGAGAAACAGAAGGAGAAGCAGAAGGAGAAGCAGAAGAAGCAGAAGGAGAAGCAGAAGGAGAAACAGAAGCAGAAGAAGCAGCAGAAGGAGAAGCAGAAGCAGAAGAAGATGCAGAATGAGAAGCAGGAGAAGCATAAGAAGCAGAAGCAGAAGTAGAAGGAGAAGTAGGAGAAGGAGAAGGAAGAGCCGCAGAAGCAATAGAAGAAGCAGAAGAAGGAGCACAAGCAGAATGAGAAGCAGAAAGAGAAGCAGTAGAAGAAGAAGAAGCAGGAAATGCAGAAGCAGCAGAAAGAGAAGAAGAAGAAGAAGAAGAAGAAGAAGAAGAAGAAGAAGAAGAAGAAGATGATGATGACGAAGATGATGACGATGATGACGACGATGACGACGATGATGATGATGATGATGGAGAAGGAGAAGAAGGAGAGAGAGAGAGACGAGAAGAGAAGAGAGCAGTAGAAGCAGATGAGCAGATGCAGAGAGCAGAGCAGAGAAGCAGAGAAAAGTATAGCATAGAGC